>NC_090319.1:268120666-268420666 GCF_040869045.1 Eurosta solidaginis | reverse complement strand
CTAAGCAGTGACGTGAATTCACATCAATAATTCAATCATTATGTATCTACATAAACGAATCAATAATTGCGTCTACACATATGTACACATTCCGAAGAGCAACATTTACATACAAGGCAGCGAGAGATGAGATGTCACACACAGATGAATTTACTTATACGCTTATGTGTGTGCGGGAGACTGTAAACTACAAACTCATTTATGTACATCTGAGAAGCGCTAAAAAGTAGACAATTGTAAACAAGTAGAAACTATATGAGAACTATATACTGAGTTGTCACAAGAGAGAGCAATAATTTGTGCACGTAGTTGTGGCTGGCGATTTTGTAGCCGAAACAACTAGTAAGTTCTGGAAATCGAAGAGCCTAGAAGTATGCAGCGTAAACTATAAAAGCGGGGCAAGCGAGTAAGAAGTAATTCAGTTTGAGTTGAGCAATCAATCAGTTATTGATTAAACACGCGATCTGGCGGCCAATAGTAGAGTTCAATTTGAGTTATCAATCAGTTTGGTTATTAAGCCTGCGAGTAGCAAAGTATAAGTGTCATTGTGAAGTACTTTAATAAAGGCTATTTTTCCATTATTCAATATTGGAGTTATTTATTCAACAGTTTAGCGATACGAACCTAGCAAAAGGGCAAATAAGAGGAATTTGCAGCAAATTCGTTATAATTGGTGTCAGAAAAGGAATTGTTGAATAAATTCCGAAGATTGGGAATACAACTTTGACATGGCAAAGTTCAGTGAATTGAAGATCCAGCAAATGAAAAAGGAGTTGGAGAACCGTGGATTAAATACAACCGGCAATAAGATCGAACTTCAAGCACGGCTACGAGAGGTAATGGAGTCGCAAGGAATTGATGGACGAGTTTGTCTTTTATCCTTATGGGGACGAAACAACAATAAAAATTGAAGAGAAAAACGAAACATCGCAGACGGTTACCAGCACAGATTTGAACATGATATTGGCTGCAATATCTGCACAAACATCGACAGTAGCATCAATGTCGTCGCAATTGGCATCCCAACTGGAAGAGCAGAAAACATATATGGCATCCCAACTGGAATCACAGGAGGCACGTATAACAGAAATGTCGTCAGAAATATCAACCGATATGGCATCCCAACTGGTATCGCAAGAAACCCGTATAACATCACAATTAGAAGAACAGAAGACATATATGGCATCCCAACTGGAAGAGCAGAAAACATATATGGCATCCCAACTGGAATCACAGGAGGCACGTATTTCGGAAATGACGTCGCAAGTGTCATCTCAACTGGAAGACCAAAAGACATATATGGCATCTCAATTGGAAGCCCAAGAGGCACGTATATCTGAAATGTCGGCAGAAATTTTGGAACAGGTATCATCAAAACTGGAAGCGCAGGATGCAAAAATGGCTCAATTTCAGGCAGAAGTAGATGATTTAAAAGGTCGTATGGAGCAGTTACAACTAAATCGCCCAGCTGTTTCAGCAAGCAATCCAAAGGTAAAAACACCATCCTTTGACGGTTCTGTTCCTTTCCAGGTCTTTAAGCTACAGTTTGAGAAGACCGCAGCAGTGAAAAACTGGAATGTTGAAGATAAAGTTGCCGCACTCTTCGTAGCAATGAAAGGACCAGCTGGCGAAATCTTACAGACTATTCCAGAGTACGAACGGAAGAGTTATGACGCATTGATGGCTGCTGTAGAACGGCGATACGGAAGCGAACACAGAAAACAGATATTTCAAATAGAATTGCAAAACCGCTACTAAAAAGCAAACGAGACTTTGCAGGAGTTTGCTTCGGACATTGAAAGATTGGCTCATCTTGCAAATGCGGACGCACCCGTGGAATACACTGAAAGGGTAAAGATTCAGAGCTTTATAAATGGCATACGAGATGTGGAAACGAAGCGGGCTACATACGCAAACCCAAACCCAACATTCGCAGAAACGGTGTCACAAGCCCTGATTCAGGAAATAGCGTCGCTTCTGTGTAAGCCAGTTTTCAAAGCACGCCGTGTGGAAGTAGAAAGGCCAGAGTGGGTAGACGCAATATTGGAGGCGCTGAAAGGATCACAAAAGCGGAGTGAAAAAGTTATCAAATGCTTCAAATGCGGGAAGTCCGGTCACATTGCACGTCATTGCGATCTTGGCCTTAATAGCTCCAACAATGTGGGTGGGCGTAAACGCAAAGCTGGAGGAGATGAGCAAGAGCGAGTAAGAGGTAGAGAGCTAGAGCCAGCTATTGAATGCCCTGTGATATCTGTGTCGCAAATTGGTAGAAAATCGAGCAGTCTTACCGTCAGAGGGAATGTGGATGGCAACGAACGAATACTGACTGTAGATACGGGCGCATCTCATTCCTTGATCCGATCTGACTTGGTCAACAGGAGAGTAAAACCGTTACCCGGATCAAAGTTGCGTACGGTCACTGGCGAGTATAACCAAGTTCAGGGAGAAGTGATATGTGAAGTATTGATTGGGAAGGTCATGGTCCTACACAAATTTGTTGTGGCGGAGATTGTTGATGAAGTTATATTGGGAGTGGATTTCTTGGTTGATCTCGACATCAAGATCGATATGCAGAGAAGGGTGATGCATTATGAGAACCAAGATGTGCCACTTAACTTTAGTTTAGAAAAAGGGTTCAGCAGTAATCGGGTACTGTTGGAGAAGACTCGACGAAGGCCACGAAATTCAAAGGTAAAGGTTGATGGAACAAATGGGCCAAACAAATCAAAACCGAAGGTACCTGTGAGAGAAACACTGGCATTGAAAAGCCCTAACGGACGTACTAAAACGAAGAAAGAATGCAAGGGTGGTTTCAAGCCAAGGCACACTACTCTTGTGAAGCGTCGGAACGATACTGATTATGCAAAGCAAATCCGCCCAGCGCAAGCTCTGCGAAGTAGTTCTTCATTGGCCGAGCAACAGAGCGCGTGAGAACGATCCAGAATAATGAGTAGTAAGATGGAACACAGGTACGACAGGGAAAATAATTCGGAAGGTTTCCGGAATGGAGATTTGGTACTGTTAAACAACCCTCACCGGCGTAAAGGTGTTCCAGCCCAATTTCGGTGCAGTTGGGAAGGCCCGTACAAAGTTGTGAAGAAGATCAGTGATACCATCTACCGCATACAAACCACTGGGAAACCACGGATTAGAAGGGTGGTACATTTGGAGATGCTAGTGGCGTTTAGATTGGGAGATTTGTCTGATCGGGACGATCAGACTTAGGTGGAGGGCAGTGTTATGAATATTAGCAAAACTAAGGAGTGCTGCCATTTCCAGGCCGATGCTAAGCAGTGACGTGAATTCACATCAATAATTCAATCATTATGTATCTACAAAAACGAATCAATAATTGCGTCTACACATATGTACACATTCCGACGAGCAACATTTACATACAAGGCAGCGAGAGATGAGATGTCACACACAGATGAATTTACTTATACGCTTATGTGTGTGCGGGAGACTGTAAACTACAAACTCACTTATGTACATCTGAGAAGCGCTAAAAAGTAGACAATTGTAAACAAGTAGAAACTATATGAGAACTATATACTGAGTTGTCACAAGAGAGAGCAATAATTTGTGCACGTAGTTGTGGCTGGCGATTTTGTAGCCGAAACAACTAGTAAGTTCTGGAAATCGAAGAGCCTAAAAGTATGCAGCGTAAACTATAAAAGCGGGGCAAGCGAGTAAGAAGTAATTCAGTTTGAGTTGAGCAATCAATCAGTTATTGATTAAGCACGCGATCTGGCGGCCAATAGTAGAGTTCAATTTGAGTTATCAATCAGTTTGGTTATTAAGCCTGCGAGTAGCAAAGTATAAGTGTCATTGTGAAGTACTTTAATAAAGGCTATTTTTCCATTATTCAATATTGGAGTTATTTATTCAACAGTTTAGCGATACGAACCTAGCAAAAGGGCAAATAAGAGGAATTTGCAGCAAATTCGTTACAATATTTTTCCCGCGTTGTCTTTGTCTTCGTACTTCTATTTGCTTTCGTGTTCGCCTCTGTCTTTGTCTTTGCCTTCGCACTAGTCATGGTTTAAGTCTTCCAGGTTGCCATCGTCTTCGTTTTTTCCGTGTCTTTAAGCTTTTATTTTCTTTTGTATTTGTGGCACTTTTCCTATTTGTCTTCTATTTATCTTGGTATACGAGTTTTCTTCAAATTTTTGTTTTCTTATCGCGTTCCTCTTTGCATTTTTCTGCTGTTTTTTCTTTGCTGTCGTCATTTTAGCTAATTGGGAGCACCAAGGGTGGTCAAATTTTCCTACACCTGCCTCGCCCAAATCAATGGAGGTATCCACCTTCCTCTGTTTGGAACCTGCGGTATCGTCTGAAACGCTTTCTTGTAGGGAAGCCTTTGGGTTTTATTCGCTGCACTATCGTCATATCTGCGTAAGGCCCATACAGATTATCACTATACCTCCTTCGATACTCACCGTCGGCAAAATGGACAGGACCATAAATCTTCGGGAGAAATTTTCTCTCGAACGCTCCATGAATGATCTTATCTTTTCTAGACACCCTCCATGAGTCTGAACAAAACATCAGGACAAATATAATGAGCGATTTGTAGAGCGTGATTTTTGTTCGTTGTGTTTTCAATTATCTATTCAAAATCCAAATTAGCACTTGTCGGCCATTGTTATTCTCACTTTGGTTTCTTAGATGACATTGTTTTTGCTGTTAATGTTGGTTCCAAAATAGACGAAATCCTTCGCAGTATCGATTTTACATCCGCCGGCAGAGACGTGGCTGCCAAGTCGCGTATGCGCCGATTCTTTCTTGGATGACAGCAAGTACTTCGTCTTGTCCTCGTTTTAAGCAAACCTCACTCTTTTTGCTTCTTTATCTATGTAGTCGCGATAAATTTGATCTTCAGGCCATATCATACGACAGAAATTGTACGCTTTTATAATAGATTGTACCATCACGGTTTAGTTCTGCAGCTAGAACAATCTTCTCCAGCATTATGTTAAAGAGATGGGATCTGTAGGCCCTTTTGGTTTCGAATAGGCTCGGATAGTTCCTTCTTAATCCTTGCGTAGCTTGGTGTTGCTCAACATCATTTGGCAGAGGCTTACTAACTTTGCAGGGAACCTTAATTCAGACATACCAGCCTATAAGAAGATTTTTTCGAGCTGCGAAATGCTGCTTTGAAGTTGACGGAAAGATTATAAGTGTTGATTCTCTTATCGTGACTCTTCGCTAGGATCTGGACCATCGTGAAGATCTGCTCGATGGATGCATGCGCTCATCGGGCTATACTTAGCAAACGGAATAAATAGCTTTGTACTGAATTCGCTTTGGCCATCTCCTTGCAAAGATTCGCCTCGATAATTGGCTATACGAGCATTTATAATAAAAACTTTTTTTCTGAGGCCTGATGAAGTTAAAGTATTTTAAATCAAACTTCGTATATATATATTCAGTTATCCTATTACAGCAGCTTTTGCGTCTCTGTATGAGTTCTTACCCACATACATATAAGGAAATAACTGTAACAGCAGTACATCAGTGCAGCAGTGTCATGTTTATGGTCAGTTTCCTGTTATAGCAGCATCAAATATCGCATTGTCAGCCGCAAATTGCTCATCATCGCCATAAACATCGTCATCGTTAAGTAGTAAAGCGTGCTTTGTTGCCATGAAATCTTTGCCATAATTCCGCACGTCTTGCATACTTTACACCTGCACGACCTTGCCTATGTTCAACACAAACATTGTGCGCAAATGCCACAACAACAATCAATGTAACTCAATTAAAATCTTTTACCATAAATATTTTATTATAAAAATGCCAACTATGACAAGCCTTCAGTATAAGCACAAGTAAATACGTACAAACATGTAGATATGGTGATTTGCATAAACCCACTCACACACACACACCTGAGCACACATACATATGTGCAAAGTTATGCAGCTAAAAAAATTGAATGTTATTATCATTCTGCAAACAGTTTATTTAAATATTTTGGGGCATTTTTAATTGCTGATCATATTAAAATAATTAAAAATTTAATTACTTTTTATTGATAGCGAAGATTAATATGTTCGACGGTCTTGGCGTCACGACTTAGGATTTACAGACTACGCTTTGTTTCCCAAAAGCTGGAAAGCGGCAAAGCGTTCGTTTGGTCAACTTATGTACCAGTGAAACGTCAAAGCAAAGAAGGAAAGAATACAAAGCTTACATGAAGTTAGACAATAAATGTAAAGTAACAAGTAAGAACGGGACTGTCTTCGGCTGTGCCGAAGACTTCATACCTTTCATGAATGGGGCTGAACAATAATCTTATCCCGTTCGTAATCTCCGAATAATCGGATGTATAAGATAAGAAATATATAGTGAACAGATCTGCATACCTTAACGATTTTTAAGATAAATATAAAATAAACAAGTAAGAACGGGACTGTCTTCGGCTGTGCCGAAGACTTCATACCTTTCATGAATGGGGCTGAACAATAATCTTATCCCATTCGTAATCTCCGAATAATCGGATGTATAAGATAAGAAATATATAGTGAACAGATCTGCATACCTTAACGATTTTTAAGATAAATATAAAATAAAAAACAGGTAGGTACTTTGTGTGAGGATGCAAAGTTTCTGGTTTTTTGTGGTCTGCGTGTAAAAACTGTGACTACGAATCACGTATTTCAACAATATATGACGTAAACGTAACTATTTGATGATATCTGATGAATTTTGAAGCTTCTAGCCGTAAAAAGGGGGCAAAAATTAGAGTTTATAGGGGGTATATAATATATATACCACCGATCGCTATGATTTTTCAGACAGCAATATATGCTATATACGTAAGCATATGGTGAAATTTGAAGCGTCTAGCTGTTAAAAAGGGGCAGAAATTGCGCAAAGTTTCTTAACTGAACAATCGGTTGTATGAGATATATACTATATATACCATCGATCTCAATGATTTTTTCAGACAAAAATATATGCTATACACGTAAGCATTTGGTGAAATTTGAAGCTTCTAGCTGTTAAAATGGGGAAGAAATTGCGCAAATTTTCTTATCTAAACAATCGGTTGTATGGGATATATACTATATATACCACCGGTACCTATGATTTTCTCAGACAACAATATATGCTATACACGTAAGCATTTAGTGAAATTTGAACATATCTAAACGATTTTTAAGATAAATATAAAATAAAAAATAGGTAGGATATCTGTGTAAGGATGCCAAGCTTCACGTTTTTTGTGGTCTGCATGTAAAAACTATGACTACGAATCACGTATTTCAAAAATATATGACGTAAACGTAACTATTTGATGAAATTTGATGAATTTTGAAGCTTCTAGCCGTAAAAAAGGGGCAAACATGACAGTTTGTATGAAGTGTATAATATATATAACACCGATTTCTATAATTTTTTCAGACAACAATATATGCTATATCCGTAAGCATTTTGTGAAATTTGAAGCTTCTAGCTGTTAAAACGGGGCAGAAATTGCGCAAAGTTTCTTATCTGAACAATCGGTTGTATGAGATATATACTATATATACCACCGATCTCTATGATTTTTTCAGACAACAATATATGCTATATACGTAAGCATTTGGTGAAATTTGAAGCTTCTAGCTGTTAAAATGGGGTAGAAATTGCGAAAAGTTTCTTATCTGAACAATGGGTTGTATGAGATATATACTATATATACAACCGATCTCTATGATTTTTTCAGACAACAATATATGCTATATACGTAAGCAATCGGTGAAATTTGAAGCTTATAGCTGTTAAAATGGGGTAGAAATTGCGAAAAGTTTCTTATCTGAACAATAGGTTGTATGAGATGTATACTATATATACAACCGATCTCTATGATTTTTTCAGACAACAATATATGCTATATACGTAAGCAATCGGTGAAATTTGAAGCTTATAGCTGTTAAAATGGGGTAGAAATTGCGAAAAGTTTCTTATCTGAACAATCGGTTGTATGAGATATATACTATATATACAACCGATCTCTATGATTTTTTCAGACAACAATATATGCTATATACGTAAGTATTCGGTGAAATTTGAAGCTTCTAGCTGTTAAAATGGGGCTAAAATTTGCCAAAAATATATATGTATATACTATATATATATACTATATATACCACCATATATATACTATATATACCACCGATCTTTATGATTTTTTCAGACAACAATATATGCTATATACCTAAGCATTCGTTGAAATTTGAAGCCTCTAGCTCTTAAAATGGGGCAGTAATTACGAAAAGTTCCTTATCTGAACAATCGGTTGTGGGGGATATATACTATATATACGACCGATCTCATCAATTTTTTCAGGCAACAATATGTGCAATATATGAAAGTATATGGTGAAGTTTGAAGCTTCAATCTGTTAAATTGGGTAAGATATTACAAAAATCCTCTTTTTCTGAAAAATCGGTTGTATGGAGGATATATGCTATAGTGGTCCGATCCGGTCGGTTCCGACAAATGTCTAATCGGACACCTAAATACACCCACTCACCAAATTTTATCAAGATATCTCAAAAATTGAGGGACTAGTTTGCATACAAACAGACAGACGGACAGACGGACATGGCTAAATCAACTCAGCTCTTCAACCTGATTATTTCGGTATACTTAATGGTGGGTCTATCTATTTTCCTTTAAGGACTTACAATTTTCGGTTTCGTGACGAAATTAATATACCATTTCATTTTCATGAAAGGTATAAAAATAGGTAGGTAATCTGTGTGAGGATGCAAAGCTTCACGTTTTTTGTGGTCTGCATGTAAAATCTATGACTACGAATCACGTATTTCAAAAATATATGACGTAAACGTAACTATTTGATGAAATTTGATGAATTTTGAAGCTTCTAGCCGTAAAAAAGGGGCAAAAATGACAGTTTGTATGAAGTGTATAATATATAAAACACCGATCTCTATAATTTTTTCAGACAACAATATATGTTATATCCGTAAGCATTTTGTGAAATTTGAAGCTCCTAGCTGTTAAAACGGGGCAGAACTTGCGCAAAGTTTCTTATCTGAACAATCGGTTGTATGAGATATATACTATATATACCACCGATCTCTATGATTTTTTCAGACAACAATATATGCTATATACGTAAGCATTTGGTGAAATTTGAAGCTTCTAGCTGTTAAAATGGGGTAGAAATTGCGAAAAGTTTCTTATCTGAACAATCGATTGTATGAGATATATACTATATATACAACCGATCTCTATGATTTTTTCAGACAACAATGTATGCTATATACGTAAGCAATCGGTGAAATTTGAAGCTTATAGCTGTTAAAATGGGGTAGAAATTGCGAAAAGTTTCTTATCTGAACAATAGGTTGTATGAGATATATACTATATATACAACCGATCTCTATGATTTTTTCAGACAACAATATATGCTATATACGTAAGCAATCGGTGAAATTTGAAGCTTATAGCTGTTAAAATGGGGTAGAAATTGCGAAAAGTTTCTTATCTGAACAATCAGTTGTATGAGATATATACTATATATACAACCGATCTCTATGATTTTTTCAGACAACAATATATGCTATATACGTAAGTATTCGGTGAAATTTGAAGCTTCTAGCTGTTAAAATGGGGCTAAAATTTGCCAAATATATATATATATATATACTATATATATATACTATATATACCACCATATATATACTATATATACCACCGATCTTTATGGTTTTTTCAGACAACAATATATGCTATATAACTAAGCATTCGTTGAAATTTGAAGCCTCTAGCTCTTAAAATGTGGCAGTAATTACGAAAAGTTCCTTATCTGAACAATCGGTTGTGGGGGATATATACTATATATACGACCGATCTCATCAATTTTTTCAGGCAACAATATGTGCAATATATGAAAGTATATGGTGAAGTTTGAAGCTTCGATCTGTTAAATTGGGTAAGATATTACAAAAATCCTCTTTTTCTGAAAAATCGGTTGTATGGAGGATATATGCTATAGTGGTCCGATCCGGTCGGTTCCGACAAATGTCTAATCGGACACCTAAATACACCCGCTCACCAAATTTTATCACGATATCTCAAAAATTGAGGGACTAGTTTGCATACAAACAGACAGACGGACAGACGGACAGACGGACATGGCTAAATCAACTCAGCTCTTCAACCTGATTATTTCGGTATACTTAATGGTGGGTCTATCTATTTTCCTTTAAGGACTTACAATTTTCGGTTTCGTGACGAAATTAATATACAATTTCATTTTCATGAAAGGTATAAAAACAAGGAAGGAGATCTAAGTTTGGGCGAAACTGAATAATATGAACCCAGATCTCGGCTCATATATATTAGTGATCTATTTAAAGAGAAATATCACAAATATTGGCCGTATTTTTTTCAATTACATCTGCGTTTGCGACTAAAAAAAAGCTCACCAGTAATAGCACATAATAGTAGTGTATGGAGAAATAGTGGAGAGACGCACTGTTCCGGTCATGGTGTATAACGTTTACCAAAAGCGAAAGTGGAGATTATTGGAGACACAGACTTTTCATACTCAGCTGAGCAGAGCTCACAGAGTATATTAATCTTGTTCGCATAACGGTATCACGTAACGACATAAACTAATCAAGATAGATATAGACTTCTATATACCAAAATTATTTGGGTGAAAAACGAAAAGCATTTAGCCATGTCCAACCGTTCGTCCGCCCGTCTGTCCGTAAGCACGATAACTTGAGTAATTTTTGAGGTATCTTAATGAAATTTGATATGTAAGTTCCTGGGCACTCATCTCTTACTTACTTACTTAATTGGCGCTTAACCGTCTAAACGGTTATGACCGTCCAACAAGGAGCGCCAGTCGCTGTTTCGCTCCACCAACCGGCGCCAATTGGTCACACCAAGGGAGTTTAAATCGTTTTCCACCTTGTCCTTCCAACGGAGTTGGGGCCGTCCTCTACCCCTGCTTCCATAGGCGGGTTCCTATAGAAACACTTTCTTTGCCGGAGCATCATCTTTCATTCGCATAACATGGCCTAGCCAGCACAGCCGCTTCGTTTTAATTCGCTGGACTATGTTGATGTCTGCATATAGCTCGTACAGCTCATCATTAAATATTCTTCGGTACTCGCCATCGCCAATGCGTAGAGGTCCATAAATCTTTCGAAGAGCTTTTCTCTCGAACACTCCCAAAGCCGCTTCATCTGCTGTTGTCATGGTCCATGCTTCTGCCCCATATAGCAGGATGGGTGCGATAAGTGACTTGTAGAGTATGATTTTCGTTCGCCGAGAGAGGACTTTACTTTTCAAAGTAGCATTTATTGGAAAGATTGATTCTTCGCTTGATTTAAGTGCTGATGTTGTTGCTAGTGTTGATGCTGGTTCCCAAATAATTCGTTTACTATTTCGAAATTATGGCTGCCGACAGTAACGTGGTTGCCAAGGTGCGTTATCGCTGACTCTTCGCTCGATAACAGCAGGTATTTCGTTTTGTCCTCATTCACCATCAACCCATCTTTACCGCTTCTTTTTCCAGTTTGGAGTAAGCAGAACTAACAGCGCGGGTGTTTAGGCCGATGATATCAATGTCATCAGCATATGCCAGTAATTGCACGCTTTTATAGTATGTTGTTCCAGTGCGGTTGAGTTCTGCATCTAGTATAATTTTCTCCAGCAATAAATTAAAGAAATCGCACGATAGGGGGTCACCCTGTCTAAAACCTCGTTTAGTTTCGAACCGCTCGGAGAGTTCCTTCCCAATTCTGACTGAGCTGATGGTGTTGCTCCAAGTCATTTTGCACAGCCGTGTAAGTTTTGCGGGAAAACCAAATTCGGACATAGCGGCATATAGTCAGCTCCTTTTCGTGCTGTCGAAGGCGGCTTTAAAGTCGACGATGTGGTGATGTGTGTCGATTCTCTTTTCACGGGTTTTTTCCAAGATTTGGCGCATTGTGAAAATCTGGTCGATGGTAGATTTACCAGGTCTGCAGCCGCACTGATAAGGTCCAATCAGCCGGTTCACGGTGGGCTTCAATATTTCGCACAATACACTTGAAAGGACCTTATATGCGATACTAAGAAGGCTGATTCCACGATAGTTGGTAGATTTTGCAGTATCCCCCTTCTTGTGGACTGGACAAACGACAATTAGAATCCAACCATTGGGCATGTACTCGTCCGCCCATATTTTGCTAAGAAGCTGCTGCATGCGCCTTACCAACTCGTCGCCGCCGTACTTGAATAGTTCCACAGGCAATCCATTAGCGCCCACGGCCTTGTTGTTTTTCAATCTGGTTATTGCTATTCTAACATCGTCATAATCGTGCGGGGGGACATATATTCCGTCATCATCGATTGTGGGATCGGGTTGTTCATATCTGCGCGGTGAATTGCTGCCTCCATTAAGAGAGCAGAGAAGTATTCCCTCCATAATCTAAGTACTCTCTGGACATCAGTTTCAATGTCGCCGTTTTCGTTCCTACAGGAGTTTGCCCCGGTCTTAAAACCTTACTTCTGTCGCTGTATTTTTTGGTAAAATTTTCGGCGTTATTCCTGGTGGCTAGCAGCTCAAGCTCCTTGCACTCACGCCTTTATGCTTCTCCTTTTTTCTTCCTGAAAAGGCGTCTCGCTGCCCTTTTGAACTCACGATAGCGTTCACACACTCCTCTTGTCGCGCTCGTTTTTAACGTAGCCCTATAAGCACCGTCTTTTATTTCGGTTGCAACGCGGCATTTTTCATCGTACCAGTTGTTTTTTCGTGGCCGCCGGTAACCAATTTTTTCCTCGGCGGCATTACGAAGTGCTTTGCAGATATGCTCCCACTGCTCCTGTAATCCTTCAGGATGAGTTGTGCTCTCAGAGAGCAGGTGTGAGATTCGAGTTGCGAAATCATTGGCAGTCTGTTGTGATTGAAGCTTTTCGACGTCTAGCTTTCCTTGTGTTTTCTGTTTCTTGATTTTAGCCGCGTTGAGGCGGGTGCGTATTTTGGTTGCAACGAGATAATGGTCCGAGTCGGTGTTAGATCTTCGGATCGTGCGCACGTCTAAAACATTGGAGGCATGCCATCCGTCTATCATAACGTGATCGATCTGATTGCGAGTATTTCGATCAGGAGACAGCTATGTAGCTTGATGTATCTTTTTATGCATGAACCTCGTGCTGGATATGACCATGTTTCAAGCAACGGCAAAGTCAATCAGCCTCAGTCCGTTAGGAGAAGTTTCATTGTGTAGGCTGAACTTTCCGACTGTAGGGCCAAAAACACCTTCTTTGCCCACCCTGGCGTTAAAGTCGCCAAGCACGACTTTTATATCATTACGGGGGCAGCGCTCGTATGTGCGTTCTAATTGCTCATAAAATGTGTCTTTCACCTCACCGCCTTTCTACTCTGTCGGCGCATGGGCGCAGATGAATGATATATTAAAAAATGTTGCTTTTATTCGGATAGCGGCTAGACGCTCGTCCACAGGCGTGAACGCCAGCACTTTGCGACAAAGTATTTCTCCCACCACGAATCCGACGCCGAAACTGCGCTTTTTCGTATAGCCACTCCAATAGATGTCACAATTTTTGATCTTCTTTCTTCCTTGCTTCGTCCAACGAATTTCTTGGATGGCGGTGATGTCAGATTTTGCTTTGACGAGGACATCAACCAGCCGGGTATCTGCACCAATCCCATTCAGGGAGCGGACGTTCCAGGTGCATGCCCTAAATTCATTGTCCTTCAAACGTTTGCCATGAGATGTATTTATCCGAGGCTTGTTGTTATATTTCATTGGAGTATGGTTTTGTGTGGCGGGTCCCAAGCCCAGCGCACAACCCGCTCAGCGGGGGTGAAAATATTACTTGGCACATTTATATAGCGAGCCGCTTGCACCAAGACAGACGCCCGCTTGCAGCCGCACCTAGAGGTGTACAGATGCTGCCGATGAGATCTCCCCCGGCTAGCCCTTAAACCGATTATGTCAGAGTGGCCCAGCCAGGTTGTCGCCTTATCACATTAGCTCACGGCTTCCCAGAGAATACTTGGCTGCAAGCGACCAGCAGTAGTGAGCTGCTTGCAGCGCATGCAAAAGAATCGCTCTGGCCATTCCCAGGTGTATGGCGGTCAGAAGATTTCCCCACTTTCGTGGAATTTTACACACGGCTTCACCCTCCCAAAACATATCAAACACTAACCGCAAATTGAACTGGAATGAAAAATTTGAAATGGGTATTTCCAGCCTATAATATAAGGGATTGTTATGACAATTAGTGAAATCGATAACTAAGTTATTTTGGTTGAGTATATTCATGCGCCGAATTATTAATTTCAAACATTTTTTAGTTATAAACTATGAAAGACTCACAATTTTATTACATTCCAAAAACTGGTAAATTTCACGAATGACAACTATCAGTTATTACAACTATCAGTTAATTTAATTAAATGTCAACTTATTTCCCTAAGCGCCATCTGTTGGTAAGTAGTTAAATGGTTAGATGTCGTTTTCAAATTGAACATATGCCTCTAGTGTTCAACGGTAGAAAATTCCTTTGATATATCTTTTTGCTACGGTGAGAAATCTTTATAATAGTAATCTGTGAGAAATTGCAATTATTCATTTCATATTTGCCAAAAATATGCATTTAAATATATTTTGCTAGAATTTGCCACGGTGTCTTGATATTGTATTTCAATTTTATTAGCGCGTATGAAATTTAGAAAATTAAGTCGAATCATGTGTAAGATTTTTTACGAAGATTTTTAACTTTAATGTTCTCCTTTAAAGCTTTAATAGAATATGAGTAAGTAGAGTACTATTTCGTCTAACTACCCCAACCCTAAATCGTAACCCTACTCAAAAATATCCCTATTGTAATGCGGAGTGAAACACCTTTCGTTTGATACCCATATCGGCATATCTCATGGAATTTTTTTTTTAATTTCGAATTGGTGGCAACCCTAAATGGCAACTCCTCTCAAAAATGTCCCTATTGTAATGCGGAGTGAAATAACTTTCGTTTGATACCCATATCGGCATATCTCATGAATTTTTTTTTAATTTTGAATTGATGGTAACCCTAAATGGCAACCCTAATCAAAAATGTCCCTGTTGTAATGCGGAGTGAAATACCTTTCGTTTGATACCCATATCGACATATTTCATGAAATTTTTTTTATTTCGAATAGGTGGCAACCCAAAATGGCAACCCTGCTCAAAAATGTCCCTATTGTAATGCGGAGTGAAATACCTTTCGTTTGATAGCCATATCGGCACATCTTATGCAATTTTTTCAAATTTCGAATAGGTGACAACCCTGATTGGTAACCCTACTAAAAAATGTCCCTGTTGTAATGCGGAGTGAAATACCTTTCGTTTAAAACCCATATAGGCATACCTCAAGAATTTTTTTTAATTTCGAATAGGTGGCAACCCTAAATGGCAACTCTACTCTAAAATGTCCCTATTGTAATGCGGAGTGAAATACCTTTCGTTTTATACCCATATCGGCACTTCTCATGCAATTTTTTTTTAATTTAGAATAGGTGGCAACCTTAAATGGCAACCCAACTCAAAAATGTTCCTATTGTAATGCGCAGTTAAATACTTTTCGTTTGATACCCACATCGGCATATCTCACGCAATTTTGTTTTAATTTCGAATAGGTGACAACCTTGTGAAACATTCTGAGTGGCATCACCTAGGTAGAAAGTCTTACAAGGTGCCAAATTTCATTTGAATCGGTAGAGCCGTTCCCGAGATCGTTCGGCTATACAAACAAACAAGAATTGCTCGTTTAAAGTTACAAGAGAGAAATAACCAAAACAAGTAAGCACGGGACTGTCTTCGGCTGTGCCGAAGACTTCATACCTTTCATGAATGGGGCTGAACAATAATCTTATCCCGTTCGTAATCTCCAAATAATCGGATGTATAAGATAAGAAATATATAGTGAACAGATGTACATACCTAAAAGATTTTTAAGATAAATAAAAATAAACAAGTAGGGAAGGCTAAGTTCGGGTGTAACCGAACATTACATACTCATCTGAGAGCTATGGAGGCAAAATAAGGGAAAATCACCTAGGGTAACCCTAGAATGTGTTTGTACGATATGGGTATCAAGCGAAAGTTGTTAATGAGTATTTTAAAATGGAGCAGGCCTTAGTTCTATGGGTGCACGCCTTTTCGAGATATCGCCATAAAGGTGGACCAGGGTTGACTCTAGAATTTGTTTGTACGATATGGGTATCAAATAAAAGTTGTTAATGAATTTTTTAAAAGGGAGTGTGCCTTAGTTCTATAGGTGGACGCTTTTTCGAGATATCCCCATAAAGGTGGGCCAGGGGTGACTCTAGAATTTGTTTGTACGATATGGGTATCAAATGAAAGGTGTTAATGATTTTTTTCAAAGGGAGTGGGTCTTAGTTCTATTGGTGGACGCTTTTTCGGGATATCCCCATAAAGGTGGACCAGGCGTGACTCTAGAATTTGTTTGTACGATATGGGTATGAAATGAAAGGTGTTAACGAGTATTTTAAAAGGTGGTGCGCCTTAGCTCTATAGGTGGACGTCTTTTCGAGATATCGCCATAAAGGTGGACCACGGGTGACTCTAGAATGCGTTTGTACAATATGGGTGTCAAACGAAAGGTGTTAATGAACTTTTTTAAAAGGGAGTGGCCCTTAGTTCTATAGGTGGACGCTTTTTCGAGATATCGCCATAAAGGTGGGCCAGGGGTGACTCTAGAATGCGATTGTACAATATGGGTATCAAACGAAAGGTGTTAATGAGTATTTTAAAATGGCGTGGGCCTTAGTTCTATGGGTGGACGCCTTTTCGAGATATCGCCATAAAGGTAGACCAGGGATGACTCTAGAATTTGTTTGTACGATATGGGTATCAAATGAAAGGTTTTAATGAGTATTTAAAAGGGAGTGGGCCTTAGCTCTATAGGTGGACGCCTTTTCGAGATATTGCCATAAACGTGGACCAGGGGTGACTCTCAAATGCGTTTGTACAATATGGGTATCAAACGAAAGGTGTTAGTGAGTATTTTAAAATGGAGTGGGCCTTAGTGCTATGGGTGGACGCCTTTTCAAGATATGGCCATAAAGGTGGACCAGGGGTGACTCTAGAATATGTTTGTACGATATGGGTATGAAATGAAAGGTGTTAACGAGTATTTTAAAAGGTGGTGGGACTTAGCTCTATAGGTGGACGTCTTTTCGAGATATCGCCATAAAGGTGGACCACGGGTGACTCTAGAATGCGTTTGTACAATATGGGTGTCAAACGAAAGGTGTTAACGAGTATTTTAAAATGGAGTGGGCCTTAGTTCTATGGCTGGACGCCTTTTCGAGATATCGCCATAAAGGTGGACCAGGGGTGACTCTAGAATATGTTTGTACGATATGGGTATCAAATGAAAGGTGCTAATGAATTTTTTAAAAGGGAGTGTGCCTTAGTTCTATAGGTGGACGCCTTTTCGAGATATCGCCATAAAGGTGGACCAGGGGTGACTCTAGAATGCGTTTGTACGATATGGGTATCAAATGAAAGGTGTTAATGAGTAGTTTAAAAGGGAGTGGGCCTTAGTTCTATGGGTGGACACCTTTTCGAGATATCGCCATAAAGGTGGACCAGGGGTGACTCTAGAATTCGTTTGTACAATATGGGTATCAAACGAAAAGTGTTAATGAGTATTTTAAAATGGAGTGGGCCTTAGTTCTATGGGTGGACGCCTTTTCGAGATATCGCCATAAAGGTGGACCAGGGGTGACTCTAGAATTTGTTTGTACGATATGGGTATCAAATGAAAGGTGTTAATGAGTAGTTTAAAAGGGAGTGGGCCTTAGTTCTATGGGTGGACGCCTTTTCGAGATATCGCCATAAAGGTGGACCAGGGGTGACTCTAGAATGCGTTTGTACAATATGGGTATCAAACGAAAAGTGTTAATGAGTATTTTAAAATGGAGTGGGCCTTAGTTCTATGGGTGGACGCCTTTTCGAGATATCGCCATAAAGGTGGACCAGGGGTGACTCTAGAATGCGTTTGTACGATATGGGTATCAAACGAAAGGTGTTAATGAGTATTTTAAAATGGAGTGGGCCTTAGTTCTATGGGTGGACGCCTTTTCGAGATATCGCCATAAAGGTGGACCAGGGGTGACTCTAGAATTTGTTTGTACGATATGGGTATCAAATGAAAGGTGTTAATGAGTAGTTTAAAAGGGAGTGTGCCTTAGTTCTATGGGTGGACGCCTTTTCGAGATATCGCCATAAAGGTGGACCAGGGGTGACTCTAGAATTCGTTTGTACAATATGGGTATCAAACGAAAAGTGTTAATGAGTATTTTAAAATGGAGTGGGCCTTAGTTCTATGGGTGGACGCCTTTTCGAGATATCGTCATAAAGGTGAACCAGGGGTGACTCTAGAATTTGTTTGTACGATATGGGTATCAAATGAAAGGTGTTAATGAGTAGTTTAAAAGGGAGTTGGCCTTAGTTCTATGGGTGGACGCCTTTTCGAGATATCACCATATAGGTGGACCAGGGGTGACTCTAGAATGCGTTTGTACAATATGGGTATCAAACGAAAACTGTTAATGAGTATTTTAAAATGGAGTGGGCCTTAGTTCTGTTGGTGCACGCCTTTTCGAGATAACCCCATAAAGGTGGACCCGAGGTGACTCTAGAATGCGTTTGTACATTATGGGTATCAAACGAAAGGTGTTAATGAGTGTTTTAAAATGGAGTGGGCCTTAGTTCTATGGGTGGATGCCTTTTCAAGATATCGCCATAAAGGTGGACCCGGGGTGACTCTAGAATATGTTTGTACGATATGGGTATCAAATGAAAGGTGCTAATGAATTTTTTAAAAGGGAGTGTGCCTTAGTTCTGTAGGTGGACGCCTTTTCGAGATATCGCCATAAAGGTGGACCAGGGGTGACTCTAGAATTTGTTTGTACGATATGGGTATCAAATGAAAGGTGTTAATGAGTAGTTTAAAAGGGAGTGGGCCTTAGTTCTATGGGTGGACGCCTTTTCGAGATATCGCCATAAAGGTGGACCAGGGGTGACTCTAGAATGCGTTTGTACAATATGGGTATCAAACGAAAGGTGTTAATAAGTATTTTAAAATGGAGTGGGCCTTAGTTCTATGGGTGGACGCCTTTTCGAGATATCGTCATAAAGGTGGACCAGGGGTGACTCTAGAATTTGTTTGTACGATATGGGTATCAAATGAAAGGTGTTAATGAGTAGTTTAAAAGGGAGTGGGCCTTAGTTCTATGGGTGGACGCCTTTTCGAGATATCGCCATAAAGGTGGACCAGGGGTGACTCTAGAATGCGTTTGTACAATATGGGTATCAAACGAAAAGTGTTAATGAGTATTTTAAAATGGAGTGGGCCTTAGTTCTGTTGGTGCACGCCTTTTCGAGATAACCCCATAAAGGTGGACCCGGGGTGAATCTAGAATGCGTTTGTACATTATGGGTATCAAACGAAAGGTGTTAATGAGTGTTTTAAAATGGAGTGGGCCTTAGTTCTATGGGTGGATGCCTTTTCAAGATATCGCCATAAAGGTGGACCAGGGGTGACTCTAGAATTAGTTTATTCTGAAATCAGTTTTACGACTTTTGAAGTACAATACATGATTCTAATTTACAATGTATGCTTTCTGAAGTACACCTGAAAAGGTGTAATGAACAAAGATCTGATCTATCGGAAAAATATGCTTTATTATGCGGATACTTTAAAATTCACTTAAATTTATATGTCGCAAACAAAGGGATTGACAGTGATCTGAAAAGAGGAAACGACAAAAAGGGAAGACGAGCATCGAAGTATTTAAATATTGAAGGTTGCAGGATTTTCGGTGTGGTATGCGGAGAACTCTACCATCACACCACGGCGTCCGCGATAGTAGCTTTAAAAATCGGGTGATCCAACATACATGTTATTTTGACCTCTATGCTGAAGATATTAAAAAGAAAAATAAAAATGTAAGGCGCGATAACCTCCCAGGAGATTTTAAGCCGAGCTTTTCTTCCAATCTGCGTCGTGCTCCTTTAATTTTCCTACAAATTGTCGGGACGGGACGTACTTGTTTTATGACGACCCCAAACGACATCTGCAAGGCGGATGAGTTCTCACTGGGTGCCTTTCATGGCAGAAATACACTCGGAGTGCTCCCAAACACTGCCGAGGGGCGACCCACTTATAAAAATGTTCTACTAATTGAAAACCCTTGTTTCCAAAATTTTGATGTTGCTTTGCCCTGGGCGTCAATCCTAGATCTGCGGTGTAGTAGGCGGAGACGGCCGCCGTTTCCTGAAGTTATAGCGCCTGTCTTATTCACACCGGAAATTTCTATACTCGCAACCGTAAGTTTGCTCTTTACTTTTGATTTGAAACTATGTTGAGGCCATAGACTTCTTGTTCTATTCAGTTTGAAATCGTTTAAGTGATGAGTTATTTCAAATTTAGGCTTTTTCAAACTTTAAAAGTAGAACTTTTCCTATGAGGTTTGCGTTTGTCCGTGGAGCCCCTAATTGGATATATAACCAAGTTTTTATAAGGTTTCACAAACATAAATATTTATTTATACTTTTTGTATATTCAATGGTATCATATGATAAATAAGACTCATATCATAGCTCATTATAGGTCATTTATTTTTTATCCTTTTTAGTACAGTTAACAGTTACAGTCTTGTAATTTGTAATTTTACACAATAAAATTTTCAAAATAACCTAATACCTCTTTAACTCATGCTTACATATCGATTTTTCGTTCTAACGGCACAAGTGTATTGGTTTATTTTTTCTTTTGTCTTATTGCTATAATAACATCGATCGTTTGTAGTCATTTGTAAAAATATGTTTCTAAGTTAGATTTTTCCTAAATACAAATAATCTCATTTAAAAAATTCCGTCCATGGTATGCCTCGAAATTTCTCTCATAAATTGTTGCTCGTGATGTTGTCGCTACTTTAGTTACTAATGATGATTCCGTTTTTGTGCTGGGGTTCTGTAAAGAATATGCGTATTCACTGGCTAAATTTTGGCTAAAATAAGACCTTTGCTGTCGTCGCTGATACAGGTACGACCAAACTGCCATAACAGCTAACTGAGCCAACAAAAAGCTGGAGATTGCTAATATAAGACCTAGAAGAAGCAATAAAAATTTATAAGATTAACTAGACACGACAAATTTTTTTAAAAATTAGAAGTTTTTCTCACAATACAGAGCGAAAGAAAGCACATGGCCTATTAGAATTTATATGGGATAAATTAGAGAATTAGAGGGTGAAGGAATTACAGTCAAAATGTCATGGTGTTTTACATACAACAGAGTAGAAAAATGGCATTGGAAATTTATTTTAAATTTTATTGATTCAATTCTTCTCGTTTTTGTTTTTGATATTTTGAGAAAAACTTCAATGAATTTTGTAATTGGAACTACGCAATCCGTGTTCGAAATTATCGTCAAATTTTTTTTTTATTTTTTTTTATTTTTCGAAAAGGTTTTTGAGATTATTTTGGATAGTTTCTGTTACAAAATTCATTGATTTTTTTCTTAAAATGTCGACAATAAAGAAATTAAACAAAAAATAATTAGAGCTATTTTTTATAAATTGCTGTTACTGTTTTTCTGTTCGCTGCTGTAATTATTCCTAGATGACAAAACGCCTTGTTCATACTTATAAATCAACATGTATGTTCTAAGCACATACATACCTATTGCATTAACGTAATGTCCTTGCTCCACTCCATATTTGCCAATTAGTGCCTTTTTCTTGCTCGCTTCATTTTTGATTGATTTAACTTGTTGTTGTTGTTATTGCTTATTGAAACTAAATTTGTCAGTGATCTTAATTGATTGCTACAAGAGCATATCTTCTTGATTTGGTTGAGTTGTTGTTGTTGCACGCCTGCTGCGTAAAAGTAGATGCCGTTTTTGGTTCAAGCTTAACTTATGCTTGTGATTGATGTTTTCATCTGTTCCTTGTATTGTTTCTAAAAGAAAGAAAAGAAGAGAGATATTCCAAAGTTAACAAAACTAAAATGTCCCTTAAAAAAGTTGTTCTTAAATTTCGTTGCATCGGTGACCTAAGAACGGAGTGATAGAATTAACTTTAAGAGCAAGAACGCATATACAGATTCGATGTAAGGCAAGTGTACTGTGATTTCATTCCTAGGAGACACCAAGCTGCTTCTTTTACCCAGAATAGAACAGAAAACTTAGTCGTCATAGGCGCTGCGAACGTTTGAGGACCTGTCCTAAAGGCAGTGAAATCTTGGACCTCATCCTACTCTGCTCAAAAAGTCATCCACTCTGTTTAAATCTTGCTCTATGAGCTGTTACGTTGTTGTTTTTGTAGCTATTACGACACTCTTCGAAGATTTTGGGGAGTGTTACCGATGTTGGTTGTCCTTAACCGTGACAGATGCGTTCGTTTCGGTTACGACCAACATCAAGGTACAACCCCGACCATCGCGCTACACAATAACTTGAGTCTTTTGGGTATTTTAGTCACCTTTTACAACAGGTATTCCTGGCGCGCGTATACATTCTAAGCACTATAACCCGCTAGGGGCACCATTTAAGTCTCCAACTTTGGTAGAGAGGACTTTTGGTGAATTATTGAATTAGTGAATTGGTTATTAACGGATCGGAATGGAAATCGGAACATAATAGATAATATACAAAGAAGTCTTACATCGGACGAAAGTAAGGATTAGAAGAGAATGAAATAAAAAATAATTTTGAAGAAAAAAAACTAAACCTAAACGAAATGGAAATCAAACATAGATTTTAAATGCCTAACTAGAACTTGTTACGCTTATGACCTGGTTCGTTTACCTACTATTGGTGTTACCTATTACCAGTGAGGTTACCTGGGTTATGGCTAAGGGCATCTCCAAAAACAGAAATGCTATGGCCTGACGATCCGCTGGGTAGGCTTGCGTTATCGACTGAGCTCGCCGGATTGGGGTGGGTCTGTATAGATCGATGCTGGTGACAACTAACCACAGGTTGACAAAAAAAGAAAAATTTCGTACCCTTGTGCTATGTCGATGGTGGAATACCTACCCTATAACTCGAGTGTCCACTCTCATGATGCACCTTCATCGTCGATGCAGTTCATCTCCATGGAATCGAGATTGGCCCTTCTGCTTTCATTAACCCTCCCTAACATTGTCGACCGTGGCCAGTATTGGTCG
This sequence comes from Eurosta solidaginis, assembly GCF_040869045.1. NCBI lineage: Eukaryota > Metazoa > Arthropoda > Insecta > Diptera > Tephritidae > Eurosta > Eurosta solidaginis. The sequence goes on along the minus strand of NC_090319.1, from coordinate 268,397,432 downwards.
ACCCTAATGCCAAACCTCCGTCCATTCGTCCGTCTGTCTAGCCGAGGCGATCACCCACTTAACCCCTAATCATCACACACCACTTCGTTTGTACCTAGAAATTCATTTCTTTTATTATGTATCACTTATCTAAAACATGTATCACTTATTATATAATACATTGCTCCATTACTCTCTCTTATCACCCTAGCGCTACTACCACACTAACCATATCTGCACACATGGCATAAGTGCGATTACACACACACTAAATGTACATTGGCTACAATATTAAGCACATGTATACATACAGGCATTTATGTTTATGATTGGTTGTTTGTTCAGTATGATCAAAAAAGACTTCAATATGAATTCCCATAGCCCGCTCTCATGCGGGGTTGTCTCAACCAAGCTCCATTAACCCCTTATACTTTGAATGGAATCAAATTCCTACTAATCAAATGTTCTCGCATGTATGTATATACGACTACGCTTACCCAGGTAGGCTAGTCATCTATTAAATGTCAAGTTAAGCAAACGCACAAATATGGCATATAAGTTAGCACCAACTAAGTCAACATTCGAGCTGACGCTAATGTAAAGAGCTTAGTCAGCAATACGCAAGTTGATGGCTCAAAATACTTAATAATAATTTTGAAGCAAACAGGAAAGGCCCAGACGCCTGATCAGCAAAAACACAAATATTGTGAACGACATCCGGAATTGAATTGGGAACAACATCCGCCACGCGCCGGACGAAATAATGCTGGCAAAGGTAGAATTAAGTTATATTTAGAACTAATTTACCATTTTTAAGTCAGTCAGTTGTAAGCAGTTAGTTGTAAACGTTTAGTTTTAATTAGTGAATAAATAATAATAAAGGTCTTGAGACCCAAAAAAATTATTTTTTTAGTAACCTTAACAAAGGATACAATAATTGGCGCCCGAGCTAAAAGGCTTGGCCTGGTAAACTTATAGTGTTGGAAAATCGGTAATAAGCTTAATAAAGTGCCGCGAAGGAAACTGTTATCAAAAAATTCCAAAAGTGCCACCAGTATAGCATTAACTTTCAAAAAAAGTGCCACAATACAAAAAGTGCCACAATAGAAAGAAAACCGGTAGAAAAAAACTTTCAATAAGTACCACAAATAATAAAGTGCTACGAAAGAAAAACTATTCCAGTTTGTATTACTAAACGATACCTATAAGAAGAGGCGTGAAAGGGGTAGTGAAAACTTACAAACTTCCCGGACGCCCCAACGATACCAGCCAAGGAGCCACCCTCAGCAACAAGGTATAAGCCAGTGTACCACGAGTACCGCCAGGAAAAGGGAAGAATACACACTTATCGAAATGGAGCTGAAATTAATGTAAAATATATATTTAAGAAAAATATTTAAAACAAAAAAATTCAAATCTACTAAACTTTGAAATTTCATCTTAAAAACGCATATTTGAAAAATTTGGAAAGCAATGAGCGAAAACAATTTTTTTTAAGGAAAAAGAAAAATATTGAAAACTAAGTAACTTTCAAAAATATTTACAGTAATTATAAAAAAATAAGAGAACCAAATTACTACATAAAAATTACAATTTCGAAATTCGAATACTTATTGTGAAAGTCACTCAAAAATTTAAATAATTTAGAATTTAATAACTTAGATATTTCATTTTAAAAGTGAAAGTGCGGACATAAAATAAAAAAAAAAATAAAAAATTTAGGAAAATCCTTTTCAAGACAATCTTAATTTTTTTTGTGATTTCAGAAGTCCAGAAAATCAAATCCCTTACCGAAAGAAAAAAAAATCAAAAAGTCCTTACAATGTCAAACCCAAACAATTTGATTAGACCCTCAATGCTTGGAGCTAACCCTCCTGCTGCAACACCAGCACCGCCAAGCGCTAAAAACCAAATTTCACCAGACTTGGCCAATATGATAAGAAGCATGATATCCCTAGCCATAGAGGCAAGCGTGCCTAATATAGTACAGAGTGTCCTTAACAACACAACAAATCCTATCATAACTGATCAAACTATAGACGCCTAATTCCAAAATAATATGAGTGAAATGGATAAGATTCCAGATGTTGTACGTTCATTAAGAGAATTCTCAGGATATGCCTCAGAGTTTAGTTCCTGGAAAAAGAGTGTTGAAAGAATTTTGAGAATTTATGAACCCTCAAAGAGCACACCTAGATATTTCGGCATTTTGAATGTCATTAGGAATAAGATAATTGGAAAGGCAGACATAGCTTTAGAATCGTACAACACCCCTTTAGATTGAACAGCAATTTCCCGCTGTCTAATTACCCACTACGCCGACAAACGAGACATAGGCACTTTAGAGTACCAAATGACATGTCTCATACAAGGACGAATGTCCATTAATGAGTTCTACCAGAAGGTATACGGACACCTATCACTACTTTTAAATAAAATAGGCTGTATGGAGATAGGTGAAGAAGCAGTTCACTTGTTAACTGAGAATTACCGAGCTAAGGCCCTCGACACCTTCGTCAGAGGACTTTCGGGTGATCTCCCCAGGTTACTTGGCATAAAGGAACCAAAGAGTTTGCCAGAAGCCTTACACTTTTGCCTGAAGCTCGAAAACCAAAACTTCAGGGCATACCACGCGAACAACCAGATGTTTAACTCCCGTCAACAAAGCTTTAATTCTCCGAATCCACAACAGCAGCCCTCACGGTAAAATACCCCCAGCCGCAATCTTACCAACAAATCCAACCACAATCAAGGTTTTATCCCGAACTAGCACACCTACCTCAACCCATATCAAATCCCATTCCACAAAACTATCATCAACAAAATTTGAATCCTCCCAACTATCAGCTATACGCCAACCAAAACCCAAACCAGGTAAATAGATACCAACCACAAAACCCTTTTAACCAACAACACCACGCTCCTCCAAGACCACCTAAACCACCTCAAACCATGGACGTAGACGAAAGCGTCAGGACAAGAGCGGTAAATTATATGAACCGCCCTAAAGCTCAAGAAATGGGCAAACGGCCACCTAATACATCAATGATAAACCATCCCCCTATCAAAGTTCAAAGGAACTTTCACATAAACACCGACGGAGCGACGGATAGCCAACACTACCATAACCAACACTACCATGACCAATACTACCAAGACCAATACTACCAAGATCCAAACGACCATAATCAGAACACAACCTTTAACAACGAAAAGGAAGAACCACAGGATCTGAGTGATGTACATTTTTTAGATTGAACAGCTCTTCGTTACCCTACTTTAGATGCAGGACCAAGAGCGGCGAAATTTTAAACATTTTAGTGGACACTGGATCTAACAAAAATTATATCCAGTCCAGCTTAGTAACAAAATCAATAGAAAACGACAACCCCTTTTTTGCAAATTCTGTCAGGGGGAAAAATCAAAATTACCCACCACACATATCTGAACCTCTTCAACTTAGAAAACTACAAGCTTAAATTCTTCTTGCTACCCACTCTCAAAACCTTTCATGCAATACTAGGCAACGGCAACCTAAAGGAACTCTCAGCGGTCATACATACAAAAGAAAATTTTATGGTTATAGCAAACATAAAAAAAATCTTTTTAAGACAATACAGTTTACAAAATGTTAACACAATACAAATTCGGGACCAACACATGACCACGGAAGAAAAAAAACGAAATTAGACAATTAGCACAGAAACACCATAATTTATTTTCAGAGCCAAACGAAAAATTAACTTATACAACAAAAGTAGTTGCCGCAATTCGCAAAAATTCTGACACACCAATATACTCAAAATCATACCCATATCCCATGAGCCTTAAGCAGGAAGTTGAAACTCAGGTAAACAAACTGCTAGAGGACGGAATAATACGCAAATGAAGATCCCCATACAACTCACCCGTCTGGGTCGTGCCTAAAAAGGACGATGCCTCAGGGGAAAAAAAATTTCGAATGGTCATTGATTACAGGAAACTTAATCAAGTAACAATCGCAGATAGGTACCCAATACCCGAGATAAACGAGGTACTTTCCCAATCAAGAAAGAATCGAATTTTCTCAGTGATTGACCTAAAAAGCGGTTTCCATCAAATTCGTCTTAAGGAATCTGACGTGGAAAAAACAGCTTTTTCAGTGAACAGCGGAAAATACGAGTTCACGAGACTTCCTTTTGGCTTAAAGAACGCCCCTGCCATCTTTCAACGGACACTGGACGACATACTTAGGGAATACATAGGTAGAATTTGATATGTATACATAGACGATATAATTATATTTAGCGAGGACGATAAAACGCACGCTGAATATATCGACACAATTTTCGAAACTCTGAACAAGGCAAACATGAAAGTCCAGATTGACAAATGCGACTTTTTTAAAAAGAAAGTCGAATTCCTGGGATTTGTCGTCTCTTCTGACGGAATCTCTACAAACCCAGCCAAAGTACAATCAATATCAGACTTCCCCTACCCCAAAACAATTAAAGACTTACGCTCATTCTTGGGTTTATCCGGATATTATAGAAGATTCATCCAAGATTATGCGAAACTAGCAAAACCACTGACATCCCTACTTCGAGGAGAGGAAGGAAGAATGTCTAAAAGCAGTTCAAGGAAAATTCTAATAAATTTGAATGAAAAAGCAAAAGAAGCATTCAAAAAAATTAAAGCCACCCTCACATCCAAAGATGTTATCCTACAATACCCCGATTACAGTAAAGGTTTCGACTTAACTACAGATGCCTCACAATATGCCATAGGCGCAGTTTTGGAACAGAATGGCAAACCGATCACATTTATTTCAAGAACATTAAAAAAAGCTGAAGAAAACTATGCAGTAAATGAAAAGAAAATGCTTGCAATAATTTGGGCTTTAAATTCCTTCAGAAATGACCTATACGGCACAGCGAAAGTTATTATACACACTGACCATCAGCCACTCACCTATGCCTTAAGCAATAAGAACACTAACTCTAAATTGAAACGATGGAAAGCAATACTAGAGGGATATAACTATGAAATACAATATAAACCAGGAAAGGCCAATGTAGTTGCAGATACATTATCAAGGCCATTTGAGGTAAATTCTTTATCAGTCGCGACGCACTCAGACGACAGTTCATCGCACAACCTAATCCCAGCAGTAGAAGGACCCATAAATGCCTTCAAAAACCAACTTTGGATCTCGCTAGGAGATGAAGAAAGCTATCAGTTTAAAATACCATTCCCGACCTATCATAGACACTTAATTTGTAAATCCCACCTTTCAACCGACGATTTAACAGCACTACTAAAACGCTACCTAAATCCTTCAGTGATAAACGGCTTATTTACCTCTGAAGAAATAATTGGAAAAATTCAGGAAATCTATCCCCTTCATTTTTCCAATTACAAAATTCGCTATACCCAAACAAAAGTACAAGATTTAGTAAACGAGGATGTTCAAAATGAGGAAATATTAAAAGAACACACACGAGCACATAGAAATAGGGATGAAAACAAAAAACAACTAATACAAAAATATTACTTCCCAAAAATGACAGCAAGAATAGAAAATATAATTAAACAGTGCAAAGTTTGTAAAGAAAATAAATATGACCGTCACCCTAATAAACCACATCTACTTAAAACCCCAATTCCCCAGTACCCTGGTGAAATTGTTCACATAGATATCTATAATACGGAGAAACGCCTGGTACTAACAGCAGTAGATAAATTTTCTAAATATGCCCAGGTAAGAATAATACAGTCAAAGGCAATAGAAGATATCAGAGAACCTTTGCGACAAATACTCTTCGCATTTGGTGTACCTAAGACAATAGTTATCGACAATGAAAAGTCGCTAAACTCACTATCCATACAATTCATGGTAGAAGATCAACTTGGAATTAAAATCTTTAAAACACCTCCATACGCAAGCACAGTTAATGGTCAAGTGGAAAGGTTTCATTCCACCTTATCGGAAATTATGCGCTGCCTCCAAACAGAACGCACCCATCGTTCATTTCAAGAACTATTAGATAGATGCACATATGAATATAATTACTCCATACACTCAGCAACAGGAAAACGACCTATAGAAACATTTTTCGGTAGACGAGTCTCGATAGACCCAGAACAATACGAGAATTCACGGCGAGAAAACATAGAAACCCTTCGGAAAAGACAAGAAAAGGATTTAGAAATCCATAATAAATCACGGAAACCCATTAAGACATACACTCCTGGTGACATAATTTATGTTAGGATTAATAAAAGAATAGGATCAAAACTCACTGCTAGATATAGGAAGGAAATCGTGAAAGAAGATAAATCTAGTGTAGTAATTACTGAAAAAGGAAGAATAGTACATAAGAGTAACATTAAGACTTAATATGATTTTAGTAAAAGAAGAAACTCCCCCTTCAAAATTCTCTCTTACAGACTTCTTGTGCACCTAGTGTACGCGGACTTTAAAATAATATATTACTCCAACTCTCAACTTGCAACATTTAATACGGGACAAACCAAAATTCAAACAGGAACTTACAAAATTATACATAAAATAGATCTGGACGTATGCCAAAAGACACTAAATGAACTTAGCCATACCATTAAGACACAAATCAATGAAGGAAACCCCCACTTGCCCATTCTCAATAACGAATTAAGATCAATACAAGATTATTTGAATAGACTTAAACCAAGAAAATTTAAAAGAGCAATTAATGAACTAGGAACCATCTGGAAGTGGATCGCAGGAAATCCCGACCACGACGACCAAGTCATCTTAGAAAATGAAATAAATAATATAGTTGAAAATAATAACCAGCAAGTGGTAATTAATAAAGTAATTTTTGATAAAATAAATGAAATTACAGCAATTTCTAATAAAATCGCGAAATCCATACAATCGGATGAACACACTCAACATAATTTTGCTATTGAAATGAAATATAAGTTAAAAATTATCAAAGGAGAAATAATTAATATATACTATGCGATACATTGGGCTAAGGCCGGCATAGTCAACTCCTATATATTTTCAAATGAAGAAATTATATTAATTAAGTCAATATACGAAAAAAACAATTTTACCCTAAGTAGTATAGAAGAATCACTAGAAATCGCAAGCGTAAAAATTGCAACAAACGATAAAATGTTATTTTACATAATAGGATTGCCAATAAAAAATGAAGACATTTGTGAGTCAATTTTGATAAAACCTATAAAGATAGGAAAATTTATTAATAAAGTTCTTTACGAGGACATTGTAACATGTAATAATAACTTAGTATATGGAATTGAATCTAAATGTAAAGAAAATAATAATGTAAGAATATGTAACCGTAAGGATATAGTAGTCATTAGCAACACTACCTGTGTCCCACCTCTACTGAGAAGCAAGCCAGCTGAATGCGTTTTTGGTAATAATCAGCACATCCCAACCGTAGAAAGCATCACTCCTGGCATCCTACTACTAAATCAATACAACGGCACCATAGATATCGACAACCAAAAAGTAAACCTGACAGGGTCATACGCAATACAGTACCATAATTCCACAGTTCGTATAAATAAACATATATATTCTTTTAACGAACTACTAACCAACAAACCACTACCTGCAATTCTCCAGTCAAATGTCCCATCAAAGCAAGAAGAAGAAATCCTAAGTTTGGAAATGATGTAGGAACTCCATATAAATAACACAAATCGTATAAATTCATTGCGCACAAAACACAAAGCCGCCATAATCACAAATTTTTCTCTAATAATCATGATAATAATCTGCCTAGGAGGACTTTCGCACCAGTAATAAGAAGACATTTTACAAAGGAACCAGAAGAGCTATCAAGCTACAAAGTAAGCATCCAGGTAAACGATAACAAGGAACCTGTAGCATCCGAAATCCCTACCTTAACAAACGAGGACGTTCGTTTTTGGGGTGGAGGAGTTAGCACCAACTAAGTCAACATTCGAGCTGACGCTAATGTAAAGAGCTTAGTCAGCAATACACAAGTTGATGGCTCAAAATACTTAACAATAATTTTGAAGCTAACAGGAAAAGGCCCAGACGCCTGATCAGCAAAAACACAAATATTGTGAACGACATCCGGAATTGAATTGGGAACAACATCCGCCACGCGCCGAACGAAATAATGCTGGCACAGGTAGAATTAAGTTATATTTAGAACTAATTTACCATTTTTAAGTCAGTCAGTTGTAAGCAGTTAGTTGAAAACGTATAGTTTTAAATAGTGAATAAATAATAATAAAGGTCTTGAGACCCAAAAAAATTATTTTTTTAGTAACCTTAACAAAGGATACAATAATTTATATGTGCATGAGCTATCAGGTAATCATTCATAAAGAGTGAATTCAAAAAAACTTCAACATGGGACTCTGCAGCCCACGCTGGAATTGTATGGTTGGTCTTAAAGCTAGGTTAATCATCAATTTTCACATTGGATGTATTGTGTTCGTGTTAAATAAATGTGTCTGGTTGTATGGATGGAATTGCGCTCACTAACGCATGCTAACTACTTATTAAATATGACGTTGAGTATATGTACATATGTATACATGCATGTCTGCTTATCATCAGCCACAATATATGACCATAGTTATCCTAAGAGAGTGATCAAGAAAAAAACAAGAAAAGAAACCTCCACATGCGGCTCTGTAGTCTACGTTTACATTTGTTCGCCTTGCTTCAGGCTCGTTGTCAACTAAATATGTTCTAGATATATAGATACGTTCATATATATGTACATGTATGGATACAATTGTGCTTACTATCGCATCCGGTCTACTGCCTAGACCTGGCACTTTGATTAATGGATATGATGTCGATCAAATGGACATGCAAATGCAAGCGACCACCTGTGGCATAATTACTTACTCAAGAAAATCAATATACAATATTCATTCAGTAATCCGCATGTATATAGATATAAGCGTACCTACTGACCCGTACAAATCGCTGTACCGACAGGCAGTTTTATTTCATTGCTCGTCCGCCTGAGTATATGCAAATATATACATACGTATGTGTGTCCATTGGCAACGAATCCTTAGAAGAGTAGTAAAACGAGATCCCTTTATTGATCCCAGCGTATATCATACACACAAATTATGCGCTATCAATACTGTTCATGAACAGACATCGCGCTAAGATACAAATGCGTACACACCTAGATCAGAATTGAGTTTTTCTTAGCCACTTGCACGCAAATTGAGCTATTGTTACTTTATTTAATAATCGCACTACCTCACGCCTAGTACGTAAAAGAATGGCAAGCCATTTCCTGGGAAGTCTTCTACCCTTCCTCTTAGCCGAATCCTCAACTGTTTAGCTTTACTAGCTATCACCCCCGGCGCCTAGTTATGAGCTAGCGGAATGTGCGTTTTGTTCGCACTCAACAACTTCCTTTTGGCTTGAGCCCTATTCCTACACTACTGCGCGCTTGCAGTCCCTATATTAATTTCTTGTATGTTTTCCTAGACAATCACGTGGGTACATATATCTGTAATTCACAACGGGCAGAGAATTTCAGGGGCTATTTATTATTGCGTGGCATGTGTGCTTGAACATATGCGCTATTTACCCTATAAACGCATGCTCATAGCCCATGCAATCCACTGGCATGAATCGATACTTATTTGTACTTATCGCTAGTTATAAACTGCGATCTGCTATCGCTCGCTCGTGTCGGTGTGCCGCATTGATGGTGGGGGAAGTATCTAACTGCGTGTGTGCATTTTACTCTCGCCGAAATTTGTTAGAGCGTGCCCGTTCCTGGTATGTAGATAAAGATACAATGGCCAGCGCGCCACATGCCCTACGCCAACGCTTATAGCGGCTGAGCGCAAAATTCGCAAATCTTGAGAAATTGGTCGTATCTGATTCTCTCACTTGCCAACCTCTGCGCGCTGTCTATGCTACGAAACAGAACACTTACCCGTTTTGTTGATTGGGCTTACTCATTATTTACTGTTCTGTTTAGGTGGACAGCGCCCCGAATGCACACTTATATGTATTTAATGTTGCTGGACCAATGACACTGACGTTGCTGGTGAATATGCTGACGCTCGTTGTCTGTCTAGGGGGTTGTGGTATGCGCCGCCGTATGCCTTAATATGCCTACCCGCTGTGTCACTGCGTGGACGTGATGCCGCAACTTGGGAATGATGGCGTAATCCTTATTTTTCTGCTCCTCAGTGGGCGAATCCTTTTATTGCCCTCTTTCTCAGTGGTGCCAGGTGATGGTTCATTGCACGCACGTATATATTTCTTTTGTTTTCTTTTGCTTGTTGTTCGTTCGGCTGCCTGTTTTAGAAAAGACGGAAATCGAGCAACGCTAACTTAGCTGTGACAGCCATTTGCAGGCATGGTGTGTTCGCAAATTTTTGTGTATTTATCTGTCACGCATGGATGTGCCAGTTTTTAAACATTTACTTTTCCGTTCTACCTAAAGGCTGATGCACATCTCACGTAGCAAACTGGAATGAAACCGAAACTAAACAGAAACCGAAACTAAATATACATTTTGAAGAACACTAGGTAGGTAGTTAGGTAGGTGAAATGGCTCCGACACTGGTCGCCCAAGTAGCTATTTAAAGCCGTTTTGATGCTATGTAACTCGTCTAAAAACCTACGGAATGTTACGGTCAATGTATTACAACCACCCAGAGTTGTTGATAAAATTAAGAATATTCGGGATTGCTATCACAGATAAACCTCTGAGGTCTTCCAGAAACGGGGTTCCACATATTTGAAACACATTTTTTTCATGGGTGTGCTAACAAAAAACGGGCAGGGCTGTCCTGGGCTAGTCATGGAAAATGAATCACAGTGAGAGAATAACTATTTCGCATCTTTTTGATTTTGGAGTTTTTGAACTTGAAACATTCTTTTTACAATGACTTTTTTTCCAAGGGTGGACTAGCAAAAAAAGAGCGGGCTATCATGGACTTACCTTGGGCAATCGAACCACAGCGCAAACGAAAAAATATTTTTCTATCAAAAACTCGCATTTCATGGTGTTACGAGTCACAATTTATACCTATAGCTGATTTTTATTTCGAAATATTAATACCCGGAGGGTGTTTGAGAATTTCTTCCTTATAAAAAATGAGGCTATTCGCTCTTCCTATGGAGAAGAAGTAGGACACACTTTGGGAAAAATTGATAAAAACCATGCGAAAATAAAAATGAGCTCGGTTCTAAAAAAGTACCCGGTCTCAAAAACTATCTGGCTCCAATAATATTCCGGGCCCAAAAAAAAGTACCCGGTTGTAAAAAGTATTCCGCTGTTTAAAAATATCCGGCTCAAGGCTTTTAAACATCTTTTGGGCTTTTAAAAAGTATCCGGCTGTAAAAAAGTACTCAGTTAAAACAGTACCCGGTTATAAAAAAGTTCCAGGATCTAAAAATGTACACAGCTCTGCAAAATAAACGATTCTTAAATTCTACGTTGTTCAAAAAAGGTACCTGGTTCTAAAAAGGCTCTGAAAAAGTACCTGGTTCAAACAAGCTAACAGTGTTGAAGAGGTAACTTTCTAAAAATATAGCCCGTTCTTAACGTAACCGGTTCTGAAAGAGTACCATTCTCTGAAAAATTTCCCTGTTCAAAAAAAAGACGATTCTAAAAAAGTAGTTAGTTATAAAAAGTAGCCGGTTCTAAAAGAATCCGTTAATGTAAAAGTACACGACTCCCAAAAAGTACCCGGTTCAAACAAGTAGACGGTTCAATAAGGTAACCAGTTCAAAAAAACGGCCATTTCAAAAAAATACCCTATTCTAAAGAATACGTTTCTGAAAGATTGCCGGCTCTGAAAAAGAACCTGGTTCAAACAAGTAGACGGTTATAAAAAGTTACCTGATTCAAAAAAGTATCGGGTTAAAAAAATTCCGGTTCTTTAGAGTAGTCAGTTCCGAAAAAGTACCTGGTCCTGAAAAGTTCCTGGTTGAAACAATCATACGGTTTTAAAAAGCAGCCGGTTCTTAAAAAACTAGCCTGTCCAGAAAATACCCGATTCTTACAGTACTCGGTTCTGAAAAAGTACCTACCCCGATCTGAAAAAGTGACTGGTTCAAATAAGTATACTGTTCTAAATTAGTACCCGGTTCTTGAAAAGTGCCCAGATCCGAAAAAGTACTCGGTTCTAAATAAGTAGTAGGTTCTCGTTTTTTTGAGAACATTTTTGAGATTGATTTGCATGGTCTCAGTTACAAAATTCACGGACGTTTTTACAAATTAACGAAAATAAAGAAAGAGTTCAATTAACGAAACTTTCCTAAAAGTGCCACTGCTCCTTTCTTGCTCGCTGCTTTACATACTTACCTTCTTGTTTTATCTCAAAATCCATGTCGCTTTGTTTTATCTTATTCCATGTAACGTACTTAATCCGTACTTAAGTTTTCAAAAATATACAGCACTAATGCAAATGGTTTTCTTATACGCAGCACCCTACGACAGCAACACTAATTATGCCCATATTTAGTTTACGTGTACATCTTTTTCTTCCTTATTCATCATTAATTGCATTACTTAACTTTTTTCATTTTGTATTACATAGTCCCAACATTACACCTCCGCTACGTTGCTTACCTATATGGTGAATTCAAACATAAATCACGACACTCAACAATGCTGCCAACATCTTGATACACTGCATCCACCGTTTTCAATATGCGTTCAGGCAAACGTTTAAACTCGCATAATTTATTTGGCTCATCAATACAGTTATTCTCTAGATAATCAACAGCATCATTTTGTTGCTGGAATGCGCTTGTGCCGGTTAAAGTAATGCGATCCATTTCGGAAAGCTCACAAGTTCTTGTTTGACTATAATAGTTTGCCGATCTGTGGAGAGAAAAAAGCAAAAAAAAAATCTATAAAATAGGTATAAGATCAAGGAATGTTTAAAAATAAATAAGGAAACGAAAAAAGGAATAGCTGCAATAAAAAAAATATGTAAAGTGAGCAAAAAGTGGTCAATATGAACCAATTCATGCAACATTTGCTCCAGTTAATGCAAATTTATTACAATTTTATGGAGAAGTTAAAGCTCATAAATCTGTGTACCCCATTGCCTATTGTTTACTATTGTTTATTGTTTGCTATATACATATTAAGCCATTATTCAAGGCTTATTTTGCTATTAAAAATTTAAACAACCATCATTAAGTCAGCTGAAGTGTGTAAAAATGAGCGCTTAAATTAAATCGATTGGTAATGATTTGTTATAAAAGATAGGATACAGGAGCGCCGGTCGTATATTCCAATTATTTATTAACAGTTTATTATCCCATTGAGCTTGACAAGTGTTTAATCAGCTTAACTAGTAGGTAATTGTTAATTAAAGCAATAGCTAAGCAGTTTATTGTCGACATGAAGTGATAGGTTTCACTGTACAACTCGGTAGCACCTTTTTAAAAAGTACTTGGCCTTAAAATAAGTACCGGGTTAAAAATGTATCCTTATTTAAAAAAAGTACGCTGTTCTAAAATAGGACCCGTTTCTTACAAATTATCCGATTCTGAAAAAGTACGTGTTTCTCATAAACTACTCGGTACAACAAAGTAGCCGGTTCCAAATAATACTCAGCTCTAAGAAGTTCACGGTTTTAAAACTTACCTGTTTAAAAAACTTACTCGGCTCTCAAAAGCACTAGGCTAAAAGGGGACTCAGTTTAAAAAGTACCCGGTTCTAAGAACGTATGAATTTGGTTCAAAAAACTAAGCGGTTGAAAAAAGTAGCCGACCCTATAAAATCTGGTTCTGAAAAAGTGCCTGATTTTTAAAACGAACCCCGCTCTTGAAAACTACCAGGATTTAAAAAAGTATCTGATAGAAAAAGAGCGCGTTCAAAAAAATCACACGCTCCCAAAAAAGTAGCAGGTTCTAAAAAATTATTGGTTTAAAAAGTATCCGGTTCTAAAATTGTAACCGGTTCAAAAAGTACCTCAAAGAGAATCCGTTTCTGGAAAATCTGATAGAAAAAGAGCGCGTTCAAAAACATCACACGCTTCCAAAAAAGTAGCAGGTTCTAAAAAATTACTGGTTTTAAAAAGTATCCGGTTCTAAATATGTAACCTGTCCAAAAAAGTATCCTAAAGAGCACCCGTTTCTGGAAAATTCAAAAAAAAGCACTCTGTTCCAAAATGTACTAAAATGTAAAAAAATATGAGAGGTTCAAAAAAGTACCAGGCGCTTAAAAAGTACTTGCTTAAAATTACCTGATACTTACAACGTACCACGGTCTAAGGATGTACTCGATTATAAAAGGTACCTTGGTTCAAAAAACTTGACGGTACTAAAAAAATAGCCGGATCTAAAAAAGGACCTGGTTCTTAAAAAGTACCCTGTTTTTGAAAAGTAAACGACACCTACGTGGCTCTAATAAGTGCCAGACAAAAAGACACGGCTCGTGTTCTAAAAAAGTATACGGTTCAAAAATAAAATCCAAGATCTAAAAAAGTACCCCGATGTGAAAAGGTAGCCATTTAAAAAATGTACCCGGTTCCAAAAATGTACCTGGCTCCTGAATGGTACCGGGTTCAAACAAGTAGTAGATGTGACAACAATACGTAGTTCCAAAAACAGTACCCAGTTATTAAAAGAAACCGGTTCTAAAAAAGTATCCGGTACTAAAAAGGCACCCGGATCGAGAGAAGTTAAACGGCATCCATCACTTAGAGTTTCTTCCGACCATGTAGAAATATGCCAACAATGGCACGCAAATATTTGAGGGGGGTCAAAACTAAGCAATCATCTTATACGAACTGTATCTTAATATATATAAAAACACGTGTCACACAATTGAGGCCAATGGACTCCTAAACTACTGAACCGATTTTGAATTTGTTTTGCACCTCGTGTTTAGTTTGGTCTAACTTGAAATATAGGATAGGTCACTAGGGTCTCTAGGGCCTCGAGATATAGGCCAAAACGTGGACCCGGGTACCCCTAGAGTGTGTTTATAGAATATGGATATCAAATGAAAGCTCTTGATGAGTGCTTTAGTAGAGGCTAATTTTCATACCCCTGGGTGACTAGGGTCTTGATATATAGGCCAAAACGTGGACCCGGGTACCCCTAGAGTGTGTTTATAGAATATGGATATCAAATGAAAGCTACTGATGAGTGCTTTAGTAGAGGGTAATTTTCATACCCCTGAGTGACTAGGATCTCGGGATATAGGCCAAAACGTGTACCCGGGTACCCTAGAATGTGTTTGTATAATATGGATATCAAATGAAAGCTGTTGATGAGTGCTTTAGTAGAGGGTAATTTTCATACCCCTGTGTGACTAAGGTCTTGATATATAGGCCAAAACGTGGACCCGGGTACCCCTAGAGTGTGTTTATAGAATATGAATATCAAATGAAAGCTGTTGACGAGTGCTTTAGTAGAGGGTAATTTTCATACCCCTGGGTGACTAGGGTCTTGATATATAGGCCAAAACGTGGACCCGGGTACCCCTAGAGTGTGTTTATAGAATATGGATATCAAATGAAAGCTGTTGATGAGTGCTTAGTAGAGGTTAATTTTCATACCCCTGGGTAACACGGGTCTCGAGATATAGGCCAAAACGTGGACCTGAGTACCCCTATAATGTGTGTATAGAATATGGATATCAAATGAAAGCTATTGATGAGTGCTTTAGTACAGAGTAATATATTATCCAGAGACGGACTGGACTGGGATTAGGACTAGGACTGGGACTGAGACTCGGAGTGGGACTGGGACTGGGACTGGAATAAAATACATACCTCCTTATGGGACAGGCAATAAGGGATGCAGAAGAATGAGAAGAAATTGAGAGAAGAGAAAAGAGAGAAGGAGATTGAGGAAGAGATAGAATGAGACGAAGATGGAGATAGATGAAGCGAAAAAGACGGAGGGAGGAGAGAATAAAAGGATTAGGAAAAAGTGAAGAGGGGGGAGGGCAGAGTCAGACTAAAAAGGCTTATTAAAATGTATGCAGATTGGCCAAATTTAGGGCAGGACAACGTCTGCCTGGTCTTCTAGTTACATATAAATCTAAAGAAAAAAACTTTTTTAAAAATAAGCTTTTAATATTGGTTAAGAAAATTAACTAAAAAAAATAAAATTAAAGAAAAAAAACTTTACACCTAAATTATTAAATCTTACAGTTTATATCACAGTCCTAATTGTTCTAATAAAAGCGTGTTAAATTTTTATGGTATAATTAAGAACAATTAGGACCTCCTTTTCTTGCTATCACAATGTAACACGCTTTTATTAGAGCAGTTAGGACTGTGATATAAACTGTAAAATTTAATAATTTAGGTGTAAAGTTTTAATGTTAAAAATATATAATTATGTACAATATGGAATTTTTTTGTCGCAGACAAAAAGCCTAATTATCGTTAAAGGTTACAATGAATTTACAAAGAGTTATATTTCTTTACAGTCAATTTATTTTTTATTTTTTGGTAATTTTATTAACCAATAATAAAACTTATTTTTAAAAAAGTTTCTTTTTCTTTAATTTTATTTACTTTGTAGTTAATTTTATTAACCAATAATAAGCTTATTTAAAAAAAAAAAAATTGTTTTTCTTTAATTTTACTTTTGTTCATTTTGTTCCAACGAGTATAGGACAAAAACGGTACATCCCCCCAGAGGTGCAATATAGATGCATAAGGGCCTCAGTACAACAGGGTTTGCCCTGGTGCCCTCAGGCGCAACGTTAGCGATATTAAATTTGTATACACCCTCATATCATTCAGCCCTCGGCATGCTCGTTTGCATACAAAAATTGATGTGTAAGTATAAGCTATGATGCATATGGATACAAGCGACAACGGTCTCTCGCGAACTATTATCGTGTTTGGTCTGCTTTCGTATGAAATTTTAATTGAAATACGAGGCAAAGGTTTGGTTCGATGGGTGAATTTCAAAGCGCAACTGCTAGCTTAGCTAATCAGTTATCAGCTTAGTGAAAGAAATTGTGCTTTTGACAAGATATGTTGAGCCAACTGTCAACAACCAATCGATAAAAACGTTGAGTGAATGGAGCGGAAAATGTTTATGCTCACGAATGTATCGTAAAATTGCAACTGTGCGTTCCAAGAAGTTATCACTAATCAACTTCGCCAGCAGTTGTACTTTTGGGATGCGCCCCATGCTTTGTTCAACTCATTCGAATGAATTTGTATATATATGCATACAGATGTTCACATGTTCTTGCAACAACAAAACGTTAACTACATACATACATATGAATATATAGATTTTCGAGAAAACATATCGTGTGTGTTTGCCAAAACTGGCTTCACTTCGGATATCAGCATCTTCGGTTGTCAGATCTTTCGTGTTCAACGCTAATGCGGTGCCAGGATGAAAAAGACTCTTAACCAAATTAATGATACGAATGGATATGTTTAAATAACCCTGACTGAGTATGAGTACACGATTTTTTATATCATGATCCGAATATATTGGGGCATATTCATAATCGAAATAAAATGTGACTAAGTTAGTTGAATCATTTTTGAGAGAGCACATATAAAAATGTGTCAAACAGTGTTAACTAACTTAAAATAATATTTTATGCCATGTCGCGTTCAGTTTACAACTACTCATTGCAGATCTCTGCTCTGTGGGTAAAATCTGTTTTAAGATAAAATTCCAACTTTCGCTTAGCTAAAATTCCATCGCCAAAAATCTGTAAAACAAACTCAAGTGCGCAGAAAAGTATGTAACATTTAGGATAACAGCCTAACTTCTACGTTCGTTGTATACACAGACAAAGCGAAGTTACCTTCATTCTTGAGCCGCTGTAGGTTATTCACCATCCCTCTAAACAAAAAACTGGAAAATGACATGCCAACCTAATAAAACCGCACTGCGTTTTTTTAGCGCACGCAAACAACCGGCGTTTTTTGCCCTAACCAAAATAAGCATGCGTTGCGACAATGTAAATCATGTGTGCAAACGTCAAATCTAAATGTCACGCAGAACAAAAATTGGAAATCGAGTTAGGTTTTCGCGCAGCAAATTCAATTTGGGTTGCCCTCATACAAGTTGTATGTGCATGAGACATTTTTGACAGAAAATGACTTGCGTGCGTTTATATTAGGTTGGCATGTAAGTGTGGGATTCACCACGTGGTAAGAAAATTTTCTCGTATAAAATGGCAGGGTGAATCCCATACCCGCGTAGTAATCCACGGATAGGTACCGCTGTAGCTAAGCCGGGTTTGTCTGGGACTTAGGCTTTTATTACTTGTGAGCACAAATCTTTAGCGATAACTCTGTTATCGATTTATTTATCGAATTCTCGCAAAGTAATATTTCATTGTCATCGGAGTTATACATGCGTGCAAATTTCAGCTCAATCGGACACCGGGAAGTGTATCAAATTTAACTTTCCGGATTTGATTACAGACAACAGCCAAGTGAAACTAAATAAAAGTTTATAAAAAGGAGCGTTGGGAGAGTATTAGGTGCATAACAGCCTCTGGAGAATTAACTTTGACTGTCTTAAAAGTAGTTAGTTAAATGAAACATGAGGCTTTCGACTTGACTACACCAGGACAATACAGACTGGAAGACAATGAAATGATCTTTTCCTGATAGACGGGTTTCCTTAAAGGCATTAAAATTCAAGTTCGCGTAGGAGTTGAGCACCACTGACGCTCATAAGGTATCCCAAAGTCTCCCTTTTCTGGATCTCCGAGCATAGCATTTGCTAATGAGGCCGCTAATAAAGGTCATTAAATTGATACAAACGAAGCGAACAAGTTCAAACGACTATGTTATGAGGTAAATTGAGGAACATGCTGCTATTGACCCAGATGATTGTAGCATCTCAAGGCTTTTGTGAATATATGTGGATGACTAAGGACAGCAGACAAGAGGATTCAACTTTCTGTATTTCTTTCCGACAGTCTGGGAAAGGTTGTGATGGTGTATAAGTTACTTATCATTAAGTTAGTGGTTAATGAATAATACTTAGGAAGTTTCTGATGGGACAAGCTAGCCCCTCTTCTTTCCAAACGTAAGTGTCCAATTTCATGCCATTTAATTCATGAAGACATAAGAGCGTCGAAACGCGCAGGAGATAAAGGGAAATTTAACTTTTCCTGCTAACTTCTTCGCCGTAAAGCTGCATAATAGCAAACAGGAAACAATTGGATGTTAGTACGTTGCCTCGACCAAAAACTTAAGCCTGAGTTTTTTGTCTGAAAAGGTTGTATGTAATATGACATATATGCACATTTGTTAATGCAAATATCTTTTTAAGTTGAAAGAGAATTTGATAGCTGTAACCTCAGCATCAACGTCCCAGTAAGTAAGAGTGCTTAGAGGCAAATAAGATTCACAGACCCAAAAGTTCGAGACGAAAAAAAATTTCGCCGAGGCAGTCGTGCTAGTACCGCAGCACAGCGGAATCCTATGCGGCAAAGGACCGCTCACTTTCGCAACACTCCACCAAATTTCGGGTAGAGTTTTTTCGGCAACAATAACAGCAACAATTTTTTTTATTTAACTGCGATAATTTCTTAAACGCATGATAAGGCCCTCACGGACATCCCTAAAAAGGCGTCGGACTGTTATACAAAAGGTTGCCCGGTGTACTCCGTTCTTAAAGACAAATACCCGAAATGCGCAGTTTAGGAAAGCAACCTCCCCAGAGAGACGGGTGTTACTCGAAATCAACTTGGATCTGGACACTAAAATAGGTGAAACTTTTATAAAGCCAGAAACAACGCCGACATACCCAATGTATGTCCCGCTTCTAATGTAATCCCACATGACACCAACCAGGGCATTTTTTAAGGATTTTTCACTAGGTGGCCAAAAGAAAAATATCTCCTCGAACTGAGATGTCGACTCTTGATAAGTGGTTAAAAAAAGTTGATTTGAAGACCTCGACGAATCAAGATCAAAACAAAGGAAATAATGACCTGAAGAGAGTAAGCACATATTTCACTGATACATTTTTTCGACACCTGTAATTCACCGATAAAGCTAATTGTCTGTTTTAGTATGTGTTTAGGACGATTCCAAAAAAGCTATAAAAGCGAATAACGACGATGGAGACAGTTCTCCTCAATTTAAAGAGAATGAAATTATCGGTAAGTATTTACGAATCTTGCTCATTGAAAATGAATGTATTATATGAGCCGTTATTTTTGAAAGTGGCACAAATCCAATTTTTCACGATTCGAGATATTGAATGTTTTGCGTTTGGACTAATTCAAAAATATTGTTAACGGTTAATAAATGTGAGTTTTGCTCTTTACGTTGTAGATATGTTAAATATGTATCAAAAAAAATTGTAATTGTCTAGTTTAATGCCCTATTATATTAGTAAATGCCAAAAAAATAACGAGTGACGACTTTTATTGTATTTATCCTCTTTGCTGCAAGCTGCAAGACAGGAGAATTTTTCTGCCACAAAAAAATAAAACTCGCGTCATGCGCTACATCTATACGTTCTCCCTTTTTTAAAAAACCTTTTTCTGTATTTTCTCTGAATTTTTTGAACTAAGCTCGGACTGGAGCAGCTAAGCTAGACACTGACTACTATTTTATTTCAAAACTTGTTTGACTTCAAAATTTTTTATTCTGTATTTATGTTAATGTTGGCAAGAGAATAGTGGAATGGGAAAATTTACTTTAGGTTTATTATATATTTTTTCAGTTGATGTTGATGATGAAGCACCAGGGACATCAAAAACGACATCCGGCACATAGTACAAAGGCTACAAATTAGACCTGTCATGGATGTTGCAAAACTATGGATTTCTTCAAAAAACAATTTAACTTGATGGAAAAAGAAATCGATCATTTATTTGCTCTTCAATCTGGAGAGAATTCAAAACTGAAGCCGCCTAAGTATCTAAAAGAGGAACAGTTCCCCTTGCTGAAGGAATTCGAGTTGACGGGGAACAAAAATAGAAGATAATTGTTGGTCACATTGAGTCCAGTGTCCACTCCTTTGCAGCATAAGCTCAAAAGTCGGCTGAATTATGGAAGCAACAGTCCGAAAAACATCCATGGGTAAATACTCTGAACAAAAATCGTGCGGGAGTATTAGATGATCTAATTTCATTATGCCTGGATGTCTACAATGATTCTTTGTTAGAAACACGCACAGCTCGATCTTGGCACGCTCTTTCGCTTGCAGCAATACGCGCAAAATCAACACAAACACAACTCAACGATGCAAATGACTGGGATATTCAACTTGACGATGTTCAACCTACCACATAAAGTCTTCATTATAGAGATCCAGTGGTTTATGCTGAAACGCTTCACATTGTGGGAGAGTTGGAGATGAGAAAAATTGGAGAAACTCTCAAATCTGCTATTTGCGTGTCTTTACAAATTGATGGGGTGTTGATCGTCAGAACAAAGACATGAAATATATCGTCGCAAGGTACGTGACCAAGGAAAATCCAACAGTCGTCGAAAATCTCTTCATCGGAGCGAGGCAACCAGAAAAGACAGGTGCTGAAGGATTGAAGCTACAGTTACGTCGTGTGAAGCAAATAATGGTCCAACTGATGCATTAGTGGGAGTTACGACTGGTGGTGAAGCTGCTAATACAGGATCTGGAGCGGGCCTGTGGAAACTTCTCGAAGATCACTTGGGACACAAACTGATGACAGTTTGGTGTTTCTGTCATAGATCTGACCTGACTTGCCCAAACATTTTTTATTATATGCTGACAAAAATCCTCGAGCACGTGCAGAATTTGTAGAATTTATATATGTCACGGAAGTCGTGAGTACATATGTTCTTTTCCATATAAATCCTCGTTGACAGTATATTTGATGAACTATCATTCATTCGTTGATAAATTTCTTCGATTAGCACCAAAAAACTTCATTAGAATTAGCAAGTTATATATTTTTTGACATTTTGGGGAAATCATGTATGTTCAGAAAATTTCTGACATTATTTCAGTTAGGTGTTGTTCACGCATTTTCGAAATTTAGTTGTGGCCATATTATGATTACTACGTGGCCACGGCGGACTACTACGTGGCCATTTGGCCACGTTCGTATTACTTAAAAAATGCCCTGACACCAACCATCTTTTCAACGCCTATAACACACTTATCTCCCTGTTGAAACTGCAAGTTTCCTCGGACTCTCGTTATAGGACATTGATGACAATTAGTGAGAGGTCACACCTACTGGGCGGGACGAAGCACTGCTACAACAACAACCCCAATATGTTTTTAAGCCTTATATGAAAACATATCCATTTTTATTCGACGAGATAGGATTTTATTTACCAATGATCATGATCACTAAATCCGAAATAGACAAAAGCTTTTTAAACTGGTGATATTGATTGTGAAGTGCAAAGGCCAGACCCCTTACCAAGGACAGAAAAGGCACGGCCTACGCCGCGACCAAAATGGTGAATAATATCTATGTCAGTTATCTTCAGTATCAGCTATATGGGGCATTAATCTGTTTTTATACTCAGTTGAGCAGAGCTCACAGAGTATATTAACTTTGATTGGATAACGGTTGGTTGTACAGGTATAAAGGAACCGAGATAGATATAGACTTCCGTATATCAAAATCATCAGTACCGAAAAAAAATTTGTTTGAGTCATGTCCGTCCGTACGTCCGTCCGTCCGCCCGTTAACACGATAACTTGAGTAAATTTTGAGGTATCTTGACGACATTTGGTACGTAGGTTCCTGGGCGCTCATCTCAGATCACTATTTAAAATGAACGATATCGGACTATAACCACGCCCACTTTTTCGATATCGAAAATTTCGAAAAATCTGAAAAGTGCGATAATTCATTACCAAAGACGGATAGAGCGATGAAACTTGGTACGTGGGTTGAACTTATGACGGAGAATAGAAAATAAGTAAAATTTTGGACAATGGGCGTGGCACCGCCCACTTTTAAAAGAAGGTAATTTAGAAATTTTGCAAGCTGTAATTTGGCAGTCCTTGAAGACATCATGATGAAATTTGGCAGGAACGTTACTCGTATTACTATATGTATGCTTCATAAAAATTAGCAAAATCGGAGAACGACCACGCCCACTTTAAAAAAAAATTGTTTTAAAGTGAAATTTTTACAAAAAACTTAATATCTTTACAGTATATATGTAAATTATGTCAACATTCAACTCCAGTAATGATATGGTGCAACAAAATACAAAAACAAACGAAAATTTCAAAATGGGCGCGGCTCCGCCCGTTTTCATTGGATTTGTCTAGGATACATTTAATGCCATAAGTCGAACAAATATTTACCAATCCTTGTGAAATTTGGTAGGCGCTTAGATTCTGGGACGATAATTGTTTTCTGTGAAAAAGGGCGAATCGGTTGAAGAGACGCCCAGTTTTTATACACAGTAGATCGTCTGTCCTTCCGCTCGGCCGTTAACACGATAACTTGAGCAAAAATCGATATATCTTTACTAAACTCAGTTCACATAATTATCTGAACACACTTTGTATTGGTATAAAAAATGGCCGAAATCCGACTATGACCACGCCCACTTTTTTGATTTCGAAAATTACGAAAAATGAAAGAAATGCCATAATTCTATACCAAATACGAAAAAAGGGATGAAACATGGTAATTTCATTGGTTTATTGACGCAAAATATAACTTTAGAAAAAAACTTTGTAAAATTGGTGTGACACCTACCATTATTAAGTAGAAGAAAATGATAAAGTTCTGCAGGGCGAAATCGAGAGCCCTTGGAATCATGGCAGAAATATTGCGCGTGGTATTACATATATAAATAAATTAGCGGTACCCGACAGATGATGTTGTGGGTCACCCTGGTCCACATTTTGGTCGAAATCTCGAAAACGCTTTCACATATACAAATAAGGGTCACTCCCTTTTAAAACCCTCATTAATACTTTTAATTTGACACCCATATTGTACAGATATATTATAGAGTCACCTCTGGTCCACCTTTATGGCGATATATCGAAAAGGCGTCCACCTATAGAACTAAGGCCCACTCCCTTTTAAAATACTCATTAACACCTTTCAATTGATACCCATATCGTACAAACAAATTCTAGAGTCACCTTACCTTTATACCGATATTTCAAAAAGGCGTCCACCCGTAGAACTAAGACCCACTCCCTCTTAAAATACTCATTAACACCTTTCATTTGATACCCATATCGTACAAACAAATTCTAGAGTCACCCCTGGTCCACCTTTATATCGATATTTCGAAAAGGCGTCCACCCATAGAACTAAGGCCCACTCCCTTTTAAAATACTCATTAACACCTTTCAATTGATACCCATATCGTACAAACAAATTCTAGAGTCACCTTACCTTTATATCGATATTTCGAAAAGGCGTCCACCCGTAGAACTAAGACCCACTCCCTCTTAAAATACTCATTAACACCTTTCATTTGATACCCATATCGTACAAACAAATTCTAGAGTCACCCCTGGTCCACCTTTATATCGATATTTCGAAAAGGCGTCCACCTATAGAACTAAGGCCCACTCCCTTTTAAAATATTCATTAACACCTTTCAATTGATACCCATATCGTACAAACAAATTCCAGAGTCACCCCTGGTCCACCTTTATATCGATATTTCGAAAAGGCGTCCACCCATAGAACTAAGGCCCTTTCCCTTTTAAAATACTTATTAACACTTTCGTTTGATACCCATATTGTATAAACGCATTCTAGATTCATCCCTGGTCCACCTTTATGGCGATATCTCGAAAAGGCGTCCACCTATAAAACTAAAGCCCACTCCCTTTTAAAATACTCATTAACACCTTTCATTTGATTCCCATATCGTACAAACAAATTCTAGAGTCACCCCTAGTCCACCTTTATGGCGATATCTCGAAAAGGCGTCCACCCATAGAACTAAGGCCCACTCCCTTTTAAAATACTCATTAGCACCTTTCATTTGATACCCATATCGTACAAACAAATTCTAGAGTCACCCCTGGTCCACCTTTATATCGATATTTCGAAAAGGCGTCCACCCATAGAACTAAGGCCCTCTCCCTTTTAAAATACTTATTAACACCTTTCGTTGGATACCCATATTGTATAAACGCATTCTAGAGTCATCCCTGGTCCACCTTTATGGCGATATCTCGAAAAGGCGTCCACCTATAAAACTAAAGCCCACTCCCTTTTAAAATACTCATTAACACCTTTCATTTGATACCCATATCGTACAAACAAATTCTAGAGTCACCCCTGGTCCACCTTTATGGCGATATC
The DNA here is from genome assembly GCF_040869045.1 of Eurosta solidaginis. Taxonomy (NCBI): domain Eukaryota; kingdom Metazoa; phylum Arthropoda; class Insecta; order Diptera; family Tephritidae; genus Eurosta; species Eurosta solidaginis. Next base: position 268,372,209 of record NC_090319.1, on the reverse strand, counting down.
TCGAAAAGGCGTCCACCCATACAACTAAGGCCCACTCCCTTTTAAAATACTCATTAACACCTTTCATTTGATACCCATATCGTACAAACAAATTCTAGAGTTACCCCTGGTCCACCTTTATGGCGATATCTCGAAAAGGCGTCCCATAGAACTAAGGCCCACTCCATTTTAAAATACTCATTAACACCTTTCATTTGATACCCATATCGTACAACCAATTCTAGAATCACCCCTGGTCCACCTTTATATCGATATTTCGAAAAGGCGTCCACCCATAGAACTAAGGCCCTCTCTATTTTAAAATACTTATTAACACCTTTCGTTTGATACCCATATTGTATAAACGCATTCTAGAGTCATCCCTGGTCCACCTTTATGGCGATATCTCGAAAAGGCGTCCACCCATACAACTAAGGCCCACTCCATTTTAAAATACTCATTAACACCTTTCATTTGATTCCCATATCGTACAAACAAATTCTAGAGTCACCCCTAGTCCACCTTTATGGCGATATCTCGAAAAGGCGTCCACCCATAGAACTAAGGCCCACTCCCTTTTAAAATACTCACTAACACCTTTCAATTGATACCCATATCGTACAAACAAATTCTAGAGTCACCCCTGGTCCACCTTTATATCGATATTTCGAAAAGGCGTCCACCCATAGAACTAAGGCCCTCTCCCTTTTAAAATACTTATTAACACCTTTCGTTTGATACCCATATTGTATAAACGCATTCTAGAGTCATCCCTGGTCCACCTTTATGGCGATATCTCGAAAAGGCGTCCACCTATAAAACTAAAGCCCACTCCCTTTTAAAATACTCATTAACACCTTTCATTTGATACCCATATCGTACAAACAAATTCTAGAGTCACCCCTGGTCCACCTTTATGGCGATATCTCGAAAAGGCGTCCACCCATAGAACTAAGGCCCACTCCCTTTTAAAATACTCATTAACACCTTTCATTTGATACCCATATCGTACAAACAAATTCTAGAGTTACCCCTGGTCCACCTTTATGGCGATATCTCGAAAAGGCGTCCCATAGAACTAAGGCCCACTCCATTTTAAAATACTCATTAACACCTTTCATTTGATACCCATATCGTACAACCAATTCTAGAATCACCCCTGGTCCACCTTTATATCGATATTTCGAAAAGGCGTCCACCCATAGAACTAAGGCCCTCTCCCTTTTAAAATACTTATTAACACCTTTCGTTTGATACCCATATTGTATAAACGCATTCTAGAGTCATCCCTGGTCCACCTTTATGGCGATATCTCGAAAAGGCGTCCACCTATAAAACTAAAGCCCACTCCCTTTTAAAATACTCATTAACATCTTTCATTTGATACCCATATCGTACAAACAAATTCTAGAGTCACCCCTGGTCCACCTTTATATCGATATTTCGAAAAGGCGTCCACCCATAGAACTAAGACCCACTCCCTTTTAAAATACTCAATTACACCTTTCATTTGATACCCATATCGTACAAACAAATTCTAGAGTCACCCCTGGTCCACCTTTATGGCAATATCTCGTAAAGGCGTCCACCTATAGAACTAATGCCCACGCCCTTTTAAAATATTCGTTAACACCTTTCATTTGATACCCATATCGTACAAACAACACATTCCAGGGTTACACTAGGTTCATTTTCTTACATGGTGATTTTCCCTTATTTTGTCTCCATAGCTCTCAACTGAGTTCGGTTACACCCGAACTTAGCCTTCCTTACTTGTTCCTGATCGATTTAGGTCTGCAGCTCAAGAAAGATCATAAGGGTCAAAGTCAAAAGGGCAGATAAGAAACCAAATCGACTAAGAAGTGAGTTTTTTGCCATTGTAAGGGACACAGTCGAAGTTCTTCTTACCATTTCAAAAATCGCAATGCAAAACTTACCAAAAACTGACTAAAGTCGATTTAAGAACAGCAAGTCTGTTTTTCTGTTTCCATATCGTGCTCATATTTCTATAGGACTTTGATTGGACTTAAAAGTCTGGCGTCAGCTACAGTTATACTCATTTATCCGAGGGAGGAGTGGGGAAGAGGATTAATCTGGCTCAGGGGACCGGTTAACTTATTCACGGAAGGGTCGAGGTTGGACGGAAAGGTTGGTGGCGGGGTCTTTTGTCAAGAGCTATATGTAAGCCGCAAGTTTAAGTTGGCTGATCACTGCAGTGTTTTTCAAGCGGAAGGTGCTGCGATTAAGGATGAGGTGGTAAAAATGTTATTCAGTGTTACTATGGTTAGGGAATTCAACATCTACTCTGATAGCCAAGCGGCTATCAGGGCCATGAGTTCAACTACAGTGAGATCGAGGGTGGTCTGAGAGTGCCTGACCTCGCTTGCGATTACATCGAACTATTTTATAATTAAGATTATCTGGGTCCCGGACCATAGTGTTATCCCGGGAAACTGTCAAGCGGATCTCTTAGCCCGCATCGGTGCAACTGAACTGGATGAAGATGGCTGTAGGATTCCGCTGGCCACCTGTGGTTTGCTCCTAAATAGTTGGGCCTCGGGTCAGCTAAGCAAACGTTGGGCGGGCACCACCCCTTGCAGGGTAGCAATATCTTTCAGGCCGAATATGGATGACAGGAGGTCTGCCGAAGTACTTGGGTTCACTAAGGCTCACCTATCAATGATCATTGGCGTTTTGACAGTGCATTGTCCCATGGGTAACCATGCGGTATGTCTCAATATACTGGAAACTCCATCCTGCTGCAGCTGTTTGGAGGATGATGAGGTGGAATCATCAAATCACATTATGCTTGATTGCCCATATTTTGCCAGAACAAGGCGAAAGTATTTCGGTCGCGACTCACTTGGATCTCCCGAGGGTTTATCCAAGGTTGAGATCGGCATTATTCGGAACTTCATCGTTGCTACACAACGATTCTCTAAGTAGCTATATCTACGTCACCGTTATTTTATTTTATTGTATTTGGTATCACAGCGGACCTTCATGTTGTCCAAGTGAGCTTCCCCTATCAGGGTAGCTACCGCCAAACCTAACCTAACCCACAGTTACAGTACAAATAAAATTGATAGGCATAGTTTCTATCAGAAAGCATCTCAAACTTCTTATATTGACCTTTTGATCAGGAAATCGGAGAGTTCCATCTGGAAAATTCACAACCCATGATCGGGCCAGTAATTTTATTACAATCAAATTTGATTTTACGACAATCATTTACAATCAATTTAGAGACGAAGTCAAGTACTATGATTACTTTCACAAAAAAACTCAATAATTTCTTTCATCCGAAATTGAAATCGTGGTGACGTCATCAACAACGTTCACTAGGTTTTATGTGTAGGACACCGTCTCAATTAACTAGTATTTTTTCGAAATCTTCAAGGTTTTTTCTACACATTAAAATTGTATGAAGAAATTTGATTCCAAATTTTAAGAAGAGTTTAAATATGTTTTTACTATAAATGCTACAAAACTACGACTAAGTCAATTACAATTGATTCATAATCTTACCAGGAAGATCATCTGCATTCGCTGAGAACAGCACTCACAAGGCGGTCTCATAGTTTACAGCATGACAACTATCATCTTTACTACAGGCATCTAAGCAATCAGTGAGCATCAATGTGCCTGGAAGCGAGCTTGATAATCTCTCAGGCGCCAAAAAGACATAACTGTAAGTAAGAGATGATAAAAGCATGATCAAAAATAAATTTTTAAATATAGTTTTTGCAGAACGGCTAACAAGCAATTTTTAAGGCGTGAACAAAAGTCATTTTACGAACATCCTCTTTTATCGTTAATGACAAATTTTTTATTTAAAAATCAAATTTTCTTTAAGTGGTTTTTTTCCTAAACATGAACGGAATGATCATCATACTTTCGGAATAGTTTTCGGGCTTCAGGCGGTTTTCTGGAGCATAGGGGCATCAATACGCGATAAATTAAGTGTTGTTATCGGAATGCATTTGAGGCTTACTTCGCAATTATGTTCGAAACATTTCGGGATCACATGCGGACCACTTCGATGACTTCGATCCATTTCGGGACAATCTCCCCGTAATGTATGAATTGTGTCCGGGACCAAAATAGGGCTATTTTTTATGATTACAAGATAATTTGGGGTCCTTTTTCGGTTTATTTCGGAATTGTTTACGCTAACAATTCGGGACATTTAGAAATTATTTCGTTACTATAAACGGGTCTGTTTTAGGGATCAATTCCAAACCATTTCGAAACTGCTTTATAACCGTAATCGAGCTACTAATTTGTTGAAGTTTCTGACACATTTCTATTTCATGTGGAAATCAGTTATGAAATATTGCAGGGCCATTAGAATGGGTTGGTCCCCATACAAAAAAAAGTTGCTAAAATCCGCCCCTAAGTTTAAAGATTATGTTGAGAGGGTTTCGGAAAATTTTGTTTTATCCTTCTAAATACAGCCAAAAAGATTCTTTTGTTATACCTTGGTTATTAAAAAGTGTTTTCGTTATACCTTGGTTATTTGACGTCCCATTTTTAAAATTGATATGTCATTATTTTGGCCTTGAGAAGCTTCACACTTCCGTTTAATGTCTTTTAAGTTATGAAGTCGTTTTCATATGATTAGGTCAGCTAACAAAGTTGTACCCCCCTAAATTACCATTTTTTCCTTACCAAACGAAAGTACTTAAAAATTCAAGAAAATGTTGCTTTCAAACCATTTTACTAAAATAATAAAATTAATTACTAAAATAATTAAATTTTAAAATATATTCAGAAATATGGTACTTTTTTATGCCGTCGGTAAAATTTTTCTTTTTCGATGTTTCAAGAAAAAATTCGAATTGAAGAAAATTAAGAAAATTTCAAACCTTTTCGAAATTATTTTAGACACTGGAGTGTATAGTTTCAGTTTTCAATTCTATTAAGAATAAAAAAATCCTTTCTCCCTCACTTACCGGTCACATTCAAGGAACGCCTTCTACGTCCATGCGATATCAGCGACTTGAATTCACCACCCATATCATCTTGATCGCACTGCACCGGTTCGCATGTGGGCATGCAAGGTGTAACCAAAGCACGGAATTGCACAACTTCCGATGAATGAAATTTGAATGCATCAAAATGCGACAATATAATTTTTACCAGTCAACGAACTTTTGTAAATTGGTCTGATAATAAAATGATCCGTAGGACAACCATTTGAATCGATCAATGTTATTTCGGCATTATCACCTCCATCCATAGCAAGCAATTCACGTACAAATATCTCATAGGGACTATGTTCATCGCGTATTTCAAATTTGAGCGGCAAAGGATCACCAACCTCAGCTGAGCGCATCACATCAGAACCACCACGTGATATAATCTTCACAATAACATTTGGTGAATCAACAATCACCTCTTCACTCAGTGCTTTCTCACCGACTGGTTACCGATTTATATGTTAAATCGTCCTGAACCGCTTTGACGTACATTACATTCTAAATCTTGATAACCCATACGCAGTTCAAAGTCTAGCGCAGTTTTAACATCAATAGCACATGATTTTGGTGAGCCTTTGGGGTAGGCTTTGCCATCGAAGAGTTTTGAGGTGCGTATATGTGCAATCATATCACCCGCACCACATTCGATATTCACATTGTAACAGTATCATCCTGCTGCTCATAGGTTACTTCCAAATAGGGATCTTGCACATCAGAGAGTGTGGCGCGTCTGTGATGCGATATGCGGCAAACCATATCGCCAGTGTCACCATAATCGTAAGAGTGGCATCTACGGAGAGAGGAAATAAATGAAAAATTTGTAATTTTCTGTGCCAGGGAAGTATAAAGTGAAATTCTCACACAATTTGTAAGTCTTTGTTAAGCGATTAAAAAATTTTTTCGGTAAGAATATTCAAAAGGACCACGATATAAATCTCTAACTGGTGCTATCTCCTGTTTCCTTCGAAATAACCACAAAAAATACTGCACTGCCAAAGACGCACGAGAAATGTGTTTCGACATCTTCAAACCCAGATTAGAAATCTTCGATAACTTTCTCATCATATCCCAGAACTATCTATCTATCATATACAGATCTATCCCTGCCAGTGTTGTCCCAGAAAATCTGTGCAGAATTAAAAAAATTGCTTTGCTTCTATTGGCATCCCAACACTCTCAAACGTGACTCTCAGAAACTTATTATTACTTTCTGTGGTTAGTGCTCTGGAGGCACACAAAGGCAATGATACTTATCCTGGTTTGTGTTCCACTGGCAGAGCACAAAATAGAAAGGAAAAGCAATAGAATTCCTTAACTACGTTGCTACGTTCAAAGGTGTTCAATATAACTAAATTTAAAGATGATTTAGGGTCTTCGAGTAAAGTGCAGACTCTCTTCAACCTAGTCTAAACCTCACGCACATTTTATCGAATATCTACTCTATATTCTAAATATCCGCTAAAGGAATACCCATATCCGTACCACTTCTCCAAACCTTCGGAGAAAGAAGTTCTGAGCACTAAGTGAGGTTTTAACATGGCTAGGAAAGGAGGTAACATTAATCGGAACCACAACCGCAAGTGCTACCATAACCATTGCCGTAACTAAATTCATACGCAGAAATAATAACCTTAAACCGTAACAAAGCAATTACCGTATCCGTAACATAATCCTAGCCGTACTATATTTGCAACTGTAACCGCTACCCTAACGAAGCAATAACACTAAAATGTAAACATAATCGTAATCATAACTGTTAGTGTGATCGTAGCCGAACTTAAACTGTAATTACACCTTTAATGAAATGTAACCGCAGCAGAAAACGTAGTTGAAAATATAAACGTCACCGTAACTGCAACATAGACTTAGCCGTAAAAGTTATTGAACTAGACAACTGGAATAGTGAAGGCAACGCGATTGACAAATTAACTGTAACTGTAAACGTAAGCACAAACGTTATGTAACCAAAACCGTTATCGAACATAACTGTCATAGTGATGAAAACTTTGTTGAAAAATTAACCGTAACTGTAAAACTTAACGTAATGAAAAACGTAATGGGAAACGTTACATAACCGCGGCCACAAACTCAACTGGTGTCATAACCGTAACTGAAGCAGTAATCGCAACCGCCCCTACAGCCTCAAATAGTACTTCAAACGTAGCTGTACCCATACCCGTAATGAAGGTGCTCACACATCTGGAACCTTCTCTAATAATAGTTAGTCTTTTCTTTCTTCTCTGAAAAGAAAAAGCATTTCAAGGCCTTAAAAACCTCTTAAGGAAATGTTGCAACCAAATTACGCATAAACTCCAAGTTTATCTGAGTATAGCTGTCATCTGTTACTGCATTTACATAAGAAAATTCTGAGTGACAGCAACATTTGCTCTCATTGATTTTATCGCCTGTCGGCATTGTGCTGCCAGTAGTTTTCTAGCAACAAGTGACAACCACACATTGCCTATTAAACCTACAAGTTTTTAGGTAAAAAAAAAAAACAACAACAAATATTTGCAAAATAATTATATACGAGGAGGCTACATTTCTATATGATATTTGCTTTTCTTCTAAATTTGTTTTCTAGTTCTAACATTTTATCTTATCCCAGCACAACATCATGACTTCTCATCAAATTTAAATTTTTCTTGTTAGCTTAAAAAATCACATAAAAGTTTGTTGTTGTATGCATATTTGCACCCACTGCGCTGCACAATTTAACAGTACAGAAATATGCCCAGCAACTTGTTATTGGAATTGCTTTAGCATTAATTTGCACACAATCGCATTTCCATCGCGAAATTCTCAGCAAGTGGCAGTTGATTAGCTGCGCTACTTCTTTTTACTAAAGTCATGTCATCGTAATACAGCACGGCATCGCTATCGTCATCATCAACTGATTAAGCAACACTTGTAGCAACATGTTGCGGAAACAAGCAGGTGTCATGTTGGCATCAAATGTTGACATGGTAATGTATTGGCATTTGTTTGGATGCAGCGGCGTTCAAGCGTTAGATTTTGTTTACCATTTTTGTAGTTTCGAGCGCAGCATCTGCTTGTGCTTTTTTTATGAAATGTTCCATTGTTGTATTCTATGTATAAAACTATGACTAGTTTTCGACTATAATTTGTTGGCACTGTATGCTCGCCGACGGAATAATAATGCGGCAGAACTAACTTGACCGCATTTAATGTCAAGCAAACGTAGCAGAGGTGAATTTGCTTATATTTTAAAGTTGTGCTACAAGGTGCTGCGAAAAATTGTGCGGGACAGCATGCAATCACGGTATTTATTGGGAAAGAGGAATGAATTTCACAGTCTTCAAAGCTAATTAATGTCAGAACGATTAGTCGCTTCTTCAAGATAAAAATAAAAGATAGCTGGTAAAAAGGTCAAAGAAAGCTGTCACAGCTGACGGTAGTATCGCTGAAGAGAACCGGTGGACCATGCCAAAAAGAACCGGTGAAATGTAAGAATATCTTCAAGCGGCGGTAGAAACGGGGAGTGGATAGTTGACTGGTGTCCAAAACTACCTTCGAGTTAGGCGGTTAAACACCTGGGTTGTGGTTTTGAACGGTGAAACGTTGATTTGTGGCTAGTAATAGTGGTTATATATAGGTGTATGGTGGAGCGATGGGTGGATGAACGGTGGGTAAGGTTACTAATACATATAGAACGGTGACACCGGCGCTGGACATATATTACTGGTTTCTTTTCTAAATAAAACCTGGACTTCCTGAAGGCGAGAAAGGGTCGAAACGCGTAGTAGGAAAAAAATATATATTTGTCTGCCATAAATTTAAAATTCAGTATACAAGAACTTAGTGATGGTTCATGATGAATAGTGGATGGTTTAAGGTCAATGGCAGAGGTTCGGACGGTGCATGCTAAAACGGACTATGGCTGATCGGTGCCAGCGTTACGGTAGATGGGCGAATGATGAGCTGATGTCTCAATAGCCGGGGTGCATTGCTAAATAATTATTCGACATCAAAATAATCGAGGTAAACCCTCGATGTTTTTCGGCGCTCTGGGTTCATATGCATGGTTGCAGCGGGCGCACAAGCATCTTGGGGACGAGCTCTTATGGATAAGTAAAATCAATATCAAGGGGTATCGGAATCTAAGTTCATCTCTTTTATTAGTTCAGTTTAGGCAGGTCGTGATTTCGGCCAAATTCTACAAAAATGCATCTTCGTTTCCCTTTACCTTGGTGTCAAACTTCTACCTCTTTCACCATCTTCTCTCCATCTCCCTAAGTCACTCTCATAACCCTTACATTAATCCTTTTATACTTACAATTCTCAACTCTATCTCTAAATGCATATATTTAACCACTGATTTGCACTCCCTCTATCTCGAGCTCTAAGCATCTTTTTATCTCTCTCAGTTTTAATTTGTTTCACCACTAACCTGGCATTACTTCTCTCTCTGGCTCTATGTATATTTTTTCTCATATTCTTCATATTCATATTCCTTTTGTTTTTTTCCAAAGTTCTCTCACCCTCCCTATACCGCTCTTTTTCACGTCCTCCGTCCGTCTTTCCTAGTGTCTATATCTTTGCTTTGTTTTAAACTCCTTTCTCTCCTACCCCTTCCTTTATCTATTTTTCCATCTCTTTACGTTTTTATTGATATTTTTTCACTATGCTACTGAGAAAGTCGTTAACGTTGCCACCTATCCGATATACTTTATTGTACACTTTTTAAGTAAGTTTTTTCTTTAGGGTTGCAACCCAAAACGACTATGTATATATTTATTTGTATATTCACTTAAGTCTCGGAAACAGCTAAACCAACGTGGATAAAATTTAGTACATATATGGTGTACTACATTCTAATGCTTTTTGCTTAGGCGCTGCCGCTTAGGATATATTTACCTATTTGAACTTTTTTAAAAATTGAATGGTACAGGGCAATGTGGATATCAAATGAAAGATATTTACATGGTATTTCGCAGGAGGGGATGTTATCCCTTGATGAAACTAAACAAATATTTGGATATTCCAATATGGGAACCAAACTTAGTTTATGTATTTTGAATCGTATTGCAGAGTGGCCACCTAGGACCTATATCTAACTTATTATTAACATTAACCTAGTAGTGTTTAGTAATTTGTTAGAATTGTTTTCAAGTAGGGTTTCCACCTATTAATATATCGTTGTAATGCTTTTTACTTAGGTGCTGCTGCTGCTGAGGAAATCTGTACAGGATTGCCGCCTGTTTGAGAATTTTTAAATTTTTAAGGAATACGAAAATGTTCGTATCAAATGAAAGATATTTCGCATGGTATTTCGTAAGTGGGTATGTTATTGAGGACTTTCACCTATCTGAAGCTAAAAAAATTAATTGCTTAACCCAATATGAGAATCAAACTTAATATATTTTGACTCGTATTGCAAGAGAGATATTTTTGAGCAGAGTTGCCACCTAGGATCGGCATCTTACCGTATGATAAACATTGAACTAGCAGTGCTTAGTATTTTGTAAGAAATGTTTTCAAGTAGGGTTGCCATCGACCAACATATCGTTAGCTTAATTCACAAAAGCCCTAGCTCACAAATTTAAAATTTTACGGGAGAAGCAAAATACATTTTATTTTCACATTCACTATATACAAATATGGATTTTTAAAAGTAATATATTTCCGTTGTTATTAGGTCTAACAAATAAAAACTTTTACAGAGGGTGTATTTTCATACCAGAATGTGTAAAAAACACAGTTTAGAAAAACTTGTTGGTTAGGGCCTTTGTGAACTAAGCTAACGATTTGTGCTTCTATGTTTCATCCGAAACTGCTTAAAGATTTCATATATATGTAGATAACACGCTATATTCTATGCTTTCTTCTGAGCTGTGACCAGTTAGGATTTTTTTTAAAAGGTTGCCATCTGTTTGAAATTAAACAAGTTTGAATGTAATGTGTAAGAAAATTGTATAACATATTTCTTTAATTTTACTCGTGAAGATGTACTGCACTTTCTAAGGCGAAAATGAGATGATATTTTTGCATCACTTTGTATCCTAACGATATATAGTTTCGCGCTATGAACGTAGCCGCTGAAACGCTTGTCAGTGTTTAACGGTCTTTTTCTTACATTGTCCTGCCACTGTCTGCTTGTCGTACTTACCTGTACGGTGAATTCAAACATAAATCACGACACTCATCAATGCTGCCAACATCCTGATATAACGAATCCACCGTTTTCAATATGCGACCTGACAAACGCTTGAACTCGCACAATTTATTTGGCTCATCGGCGCAGTTATTCTCAAGATAATCGACAGCATCGTGTGGTTGGAATGCGCCAGTGCCGGCCAATGTAATGCGGTCCATTTCAGAGATCTCACAAGTTTTTGTTGTGCGATAATAGTTGGCCGATCTGTAATAAAAAAAAAAAAAAAAAAAACATGAAAAATAGAAGAAAAGTAATAAGCTAACAAACTTAAGCAAACAAGCATGATGTTTTCTTCATATCCTTTATTGTGGCATGCAATTTATCGCACATTAATCTGCCACCACTGACATTCCTGCTGCTGCTCCGCTGTTTGTTGCACAGTTTATGCGCTCGATCTAATTTTGCTATTTATGGCATTAACACGACCACTAGACGATCAAGAAAACTGTTTGTTGTACACTTCAGGAGCGTTTGTATGAATGAGCGATGGAGTGAACAACAAATGAATAGGTAACTGCGTGAATTTTATGGCTGATGCTTTGAATTTTGTGTGTTTAAAAGGCGATTTATTCTATGTTTGGGCGGACGTATTGTTTTTTGTGCTCTGAGTCAAGCAGGTGTAATAAGAAATACGCCCATCGTAAATAAACGCTATAAGTAAATCTTGAAAATAAGTGGCGACTAATTTGCCGTTAAGCATTTTGGGGTGCACCCGAGGTTAATAGAATTAGTTGTTACTTTAATTTTTCGATTTTGTTTTGCTCTTTAAGATAGGTAAATGTATTTGGTTTTGATTTAATTTAAAGCGCAAATTTATTTTATGGGTTTTTCAAATTAATGTTAAATTTTTTGTTAATGAAGGCTGCCGTGGTGTGGTGGTAGTGTGCTTCGCCTACCACATCGAGATCCTGGTTTCACCCCCCGGGAAAAACAGCAATAAAAACAAGTTAATTCACTTAAAAAAGTTTTTCTAAGAAAGCTCGCCCCTCGGTAGTGATATGGCAAGCACTCCGAGTGTATTTCTGCCAGAAAAAGCTTCTCAGTCAAAACTCTCTGCCTTGCAGATGCCGTTCGAAGTCGCGTAAAACATGAGGCGCCCGTTCCGAAAATGCCAAAGAACAATTTGGATTTTTAATAAATGATTTCACTAATTTAACTACATTGCAGTAAATTTGGATTGCTTTTTCGTGATTGCAAAGATTACAATCAAATATCGATTTTACCGATTATCGAAATTTATCGATTTTAACCTATTTTACTAGAAAATTATCGAAATTTAAAGTGAATGGCTTCTATTGAGAAGTTTAGTTTTTATAAGTTATCGATTGTTTAGAAATAATAGGGGTTGGCTGTTGAATTTTTTTTCGAAATTTATAGATTTTAGCAGATTTCACTAGAATATTATCGAAATTTTAAGAGTTTTCAGTGAGAAGTTTTGTTTATTATTAGCTATCGATCGATCGATTTTTTGAAGTTGTAGAGAATTGTCATCGAACTTTATCAACTACTACAATCTACACAATGCTATCGAAATTTGTATGAATTTATGTGCTATTTTTTTAACGTGTATTGCCATTGAATATTATGTCGAATCTTATCGAGAGTTTGATTAAAAATGTTGAAAATTATCGAATTTTAGAAATAGCAGATCTTTCTTTTAGAGTTGATTCGAATTTAACTACACTTTAGATTTCGAAAGAAAAATTTCGATACTTTGTGTGAAAAGTTATTACGGAAAAGATTAATTTTATATCTTATCAATCCTTTTTAAATTGTATTGAATTTGATCGATAGTTTAAGTAAAATATTTCTATAGAAAGTCCGAAAAATTTAAGCTGAAAGGTTTTCACTAGAAAGCATTCGTGCAATAGATTGTTTACAAATTACAAAGTTTTACAAAAACTTCGATTAAATTTATCGATAGTTTAACCAACCGATTTCTATAAAAGGTTATCGGAACTTCAAAGTGATAGGATTTCTTGAAGCGTGTGGATTTTATGTGTTAAATATTATTTTCATAAAACTGCCGAGTCTTGCTATTGAATCATATCGAATTCATCAATAGTTTTTGTAAAAATATAAGAAAAATTATCGGTTTTAAGAAAGGAGAGTTTTTCCTTTAATCTGTATCGAGTTTCAACTATAGTTTAGATTTCTAAAGACAATTTTCGATACATTGGGCAAGCGTTTATTACGAAAACGATTAATTTTATAAGTTATCGATTTTTTCGAAATTGAATTCGAACAACAATCCTTTCCGCGCAGTAATCGATAATTTAAATAAACATGTGTATAGAACGTCGTACAAACTTCGAAGGGGTTTTCGGCAATTATTGTCGATTTTTAGGAGCCCATAGTCTTTTAGAAAAATATCCTATTTATTTCCAATCAAAGTGAAAGGTAAACCACCAAAACCTGACGTACACTACGTGTTGTGTACCGGGTGTGAGTATGTTCTAATCAAGAGCTCTACTGGCAAACAAATGAGCCAAAGCTGCTGTTTATGCAAATAACAAAAGCAAATCAAAGCAAAGAAAACAAGTAAGGAAGGCTAGGTTCGGGTGAAACCGAACATTACATACTCAGTTGAGAGCTGTGGAGACAAAGTAAGGGAAAATCACCATGTTGTAAAAAGAACCTAGGGTAATTGTATCAAATGGAAGGTATTAAAGAGTATTTTAAGAGTGCGTGGGCCATAGTTCTATAGGTGGACGCCATTTAGGTATATCGCCATAAAGGTGGACCAAGGGTGACCCTAGAATTTATTTGTACGATATGAGTATTAAATGAAAGGTGTTAATGAGTATTTTAAGAGGGCGTGGGCCTTAGTTCTATATGTGGACGCCTTTTCGAGATATTGCCATAAAGGTGGACCAGGGGTGACTCTAGAATTTGTTTGTACTATATGGGTATCAAATGAAAGGTGTTAATGAGTATTTTAAAAGGGCGTGGGCATTAGTTCTATGGGTGGACGCCTTTTCGGGATATCGCCATAAACGTGGAACAGGGGTGACTCTAGAATGCGTTTGTACAATATGGGTATCAAATGAAAGGTGTTAATGAAAAGGGCGTGGGCCTTGGTTCAATAGGTGGATGCCTTTTCGGGATATCGCCATAAACGTGGACCAGGGGTGACTCTAGAATTTGTTTGTACGATATGAGTATCAAATGAAAGGTGTTAATGAGTATTTTAAGAGGGCGTGGGCCTTCGTTCTATATGTGGACGCCTTTTCGAGATATTGCCATAAAGGTGGACCAGGAGTGACTCTAGAATTTGTTTGTACTATATGGGTATCAAATGAAAGGTGTTAATGAGTAGTTTAAAAGGGCGTGGGCCTAAGTTCTATAGATGGACGCCTTTTCGAGATATAGCCATAAATATGGACCAGGGGTGACTCTAGAATTTGTTTGTACGATATGAGTATCAAATGAAAGGTGTTAATGAGTATTTTAAGAGGGCGTGGGCCTTAGTTCTATATGTGGACGCCTTTTCGAGATATTGCCATAAAGGTGGACCAGGGGTGACTCTAGAATTTGTTTGTACTATATGGGTATCAAATGAAAGGTGTTAATGATTATTTTAAAATGGCGTGGGCCTTAGTTCTATGGGTGGACGCCTTTTCGGGATATCGCCATAAACATGGGCCAGGGTGACTCTAGAATGCGTTTGTACGATATGGGTATCAAATGAAAGGTGTTAATGGATATTTTAAAAGGGCGTGGGCCTTAGTTCTATAGGTGGACGCCTTTTCAAGATATCGCCATAAAGGTGGACCAGGGGTGACTCTAGAATTTGCTTGTACGATATAGGTATCAAATGAAAGGTGTTAATAAGTATTTTAAAAGGGAGTGGGCCTTAGTTCTATAGGTTGATGCCTTTTCGGGATATCGCCATAAACTTGGACCAGGGGTGACTCTAGAATGCGTTTGTACAATATGGGTATCAAATGAAAGGTGTTAATGAGTATTATAAAAGGGCGTGGGCCTTAATTCAATAGGTGGATGCCTTTTCGGGATATCGCCATAAACGTGGACCAGGGGTGACTCTAGAATGCGTTTGTACAATATGGTTATCAAATGAAAGGTGTTAATGAGTATTTTAAAAGGGCCATAAAAGTGGACCAGGGGTAACTCTAGAATTTGTTTGTATGATATGGGTATCAAATGAAAGGTGTTAATGAGTATTTTAAAAGGGAGTGGGCCTTAGCTCTATAGGTGGATGCCTTTTCGGGATATCGCCATAAACGTGGACCAGGCGTGACTCTAGAATGCGTTTGTACAATATGGGTATCAAATGAAAGGTGTTAATGAGTATTATAAAAGGGAGTGGGCCTTAGTTCTATGGGTGGACGCCTTTTCGTGATATCGCCATAAACGTGGACCAGGGGTGACTCTAGAATGCGTTTGTACAACATGGGTATCAAATGAAAGGTGTTAACGAGTATTTTAAAAGGGAGTGGGCCTTAGTTCTATAGGTGGATGCCTTTTCGAGATATCGCCATAAAGGTGGGCCAGGAGTGACTCTAGAATTTTTTTGTACGATATGGGTATCAAATGAAAGGTGTTAATGAGTATTTTAAAAAGGAGTGGGCCTTAGTTCTATATGTGGACGCCTTTTCGAGATATCGCCATAAACGTGGACCAGGGGTGACTCTAGAATGTGTTTGTACGATATAGGTATCAAATTAAAGGTATTAATGAGGGTTTTAAAATGGAGTGGCCCTTAGTTGTATATATGAAGGCGTTTTCGAAATATCGACCAAAATGTGGACCAGGGTGATCCAGAACATCATCTGTCGGGTACCGCTAATTTATTTATATATGCAATACCACGAACAGTATTCCTTCCAAGATTCCAAGGGCTTTTGATTTCGCCCTGCAAAACTTTTTCATTTTCTTTTACTTAATATGGTAGGTGTCGCACCCATTTTACCAAGTTTTTTTCTAGAGTTATATTTTGCGTCAATAGACCAATACAATTACCATGTTTCATCCCTTTTTTCGTATTTGGTATATAATTATGGCATTTTTTAATTTTTCGTAATTTTCGATATCCAAAAAGTGGGCGTGGTCATAGTCGGATTTCGGCCATTTTTTACACCAATACAAAGTGAGTTCAGATAAGTACGTGAACTGAGTTTAGTGAAGATATATTGATTTTTCTCAAGTTATCGTGCTAACGGCCGAGCGGAAGGACAGACGGCCGACTGTGTATAGAAACTGGGCGTGACTTCAACCGATTTCGCCCTTTTTCACAGAAAACAGTTATCGTCCTAGAAGCTAAGCCTCTACCAAATTTCACAAGGATTGGTAAATTTTTGTTCGACTTATGGCATTAAAAGTATCCTAGACAAATTAAATGAAAAAGGGCGGAGCCACGCCCATTTTGAAATTTTCTTTTATTTTTGTATTTTGTTGCAACATATCATTACTGGAGGTGAATATTGACATAATTTACTTATACACTGTAAAGATATTAACTTTTCTTTTAAAATTTGAATTTAAAAAAATTTTTTTTTAAAAAGTGGGCGTGGTCGTTCTCCGATTTTGCTAATTTTTATTAAGCAGACATATAGTAATAGGAGTAACGTTCCTGCGAAATTTCATTATGATATCTTCAACGACTGCCAAATTAGAGCTTGCAAAACTTCTAAATTACCTTGTTTTAAAAGTGGGCGGTGCCACGCCCATTGTCCAAAATTTTACTAGTTTTCTATTTTGCGTTATAAGTTCAACTCACGTACCAAGGTTCATCGCTTAATCCGTATTTGGTAATGAATTATCGCACTTTTTCTATTTTTCGAAATTTTCGATATCGAAAAAGTGGACGTGGTTATTGTGCGATATCGTTCATTTTAAATAGCGATCTGAGATGAGTGCCCAGGAACCTACGTACCAAATTTCATCAAGAAACCTCAAAATTTACTCAAGTTATCGTGTTAAGGGGCAGACGGACGGACGGGCGGACGGACGGACATGGCTCACTCGAATTTTTTTTCGATACTGATGATTTTGATATATGGAAGTCTATATCTATCTCGATTCCTTTATACCTGTACAACCAACCGTTATCCAATCAAAGTTAATATACTCTGTGAGCTCTGCTCAACTGAGTATAAAAATATCACCAGACCACACGCAGCGTTAACCTTGCCACTAGCCAAATCAGTAAAGCCACACAGCAAAGTGCCACCTCAGTAGCCATGCGGCGAGCGTTGTAATGATACACATTTCACATTGCACGAAAGCGCAACCATACAACCACTTACAAAAAAAAAAACTAACATTCTTTGGCTATTGCAATATTTGGCACAATCTAACAAGCCAATTGAAGCAGCAAACTATTTCTATTATTTTTATTTTTGAACTTTTTATTTTATTCCTATTTCATGATTTTTTGGAATTCGGAAATGCTTAAGATACGATTTGGCTAAAAGTTAAGCTTTAATTGACATAAATAAATGTTATTGTCAAGTTTGCCTATTTAAGGCAATCGTACTACGATTGAACACTTGTAGTCAAGAAGGTGAACGTCCTTGTCATCACACACATACACATATGTTTATTTACATATAAGTATATAGAGAAATAACCTTCCATGAGATTGTACGATTTTTGCATATGGCGCATATTTTGCATGCACATGTGCAATGTGTATATGTATTTGCGATTTCTGTGCAATTTCCTGGAAGCATGATAAGCTCATATGACCATGAGTGAATATATATTCTGGTTTACTAGTTTGAATGCACATTCATAGTAGTAGACATTCATTAAAGTATTCTTGCGCAACATGAAATTGAATTGGTTTTGAACAGTGACGCTTCCATTAGATCTCCAATTTGTATATGGAATGTGTTTGCTAATTCTTGGACGGTTACCTTCTCCGGTACTGAGATGTACATATGTACGTATGTACCTGCTGCACCCGTACTGGTTTTGAAGCCAAGCACTTCTAGAGTAGTAGCGGTGCTCACAATTGGGGTACATGCGGCACGGATAAAACTGGAACACAATACCTCCTGTCGCAGCTTCAAGCATCCGGAGGCGGAGGACATGGTTGAGCATCTGCTGTGCGAATGCCCAGTACACTGTCGAAGCAGAATAGAGTTTCTTGGAAAGCCCTTTTTCGAAAACCTCCCAGAACTCAAGAATGTTAGGCCGGGAGAGGTTCTCAAATTTATAAATTCCACGGGATGGATATAGGGGGCGGGTATCCCTGAGCCGCTTGAAAATACTTATCAGTCTTCTGACAACACCCTTTCATTGGTTAATTCGCGCGATTTGGTTTCAAAACGGCGCATGAGCGCTAATTGGAGTCAATTGGGACTCGCCACTCCAACCAACCAACCAGCTCTGTAACTCCTCCAATAACCATTTTTCGCTATTCCTTTTCAGGGTTTCGTATATTTTTTATAGGCTAACAAACAAACAAAAAAAACAAAAATATGCTTTCAGGCACGATCATTACTGACTGGGTTTTTTGTCGTACCTCCGATGCGTAGGTGGATATCTCTTAAATTTTTTTTTCATCCGTGTATTGCGGTGATTTCTTAAAGGCAGCCATGTTCACTTCCAGGCACATAAATTGTCTTCTAAGCGGAGGATCAATGCTATAGAAGCAGCGGCTAACCGACTGCATAATTAAAAATTTCCAGAAACCATATTTTGCTGACAGGTGGGTCGTTGGCATTATAATAAAAGTTGATAAAATCTGAAATTGTGTATATTTGCCGAGCCTTGGTGGCGTCCATAGACCATTTTCATACTTCCTTATTGATCACTTTGCGTAACGAAATATGTATCGCGTAGAGTGATATCGTTGATGAGGCCAATACAACTGATTTTCTGCGATTAATCGAAGACCACACCGCTAAGATAACGAATTTGTTATAAATCTACCGCGATGAGTGTGAAGTTTCTGGATCTTTGTATTCAACATTGTATAGGAACGAACCACAGATAACGAGATTCCTTTACAGACAGTTCTTGATATTGATTTAATTGTCCCTATTCGAATAAATATACGCTCTGCAACTGACATCTTACATTATCGGTACATTCATTCCCTTTTCGATTTAATATGCATTTCGAGGTCAACCTTATAATGTTTCGTATGGATTCATCTCCTGATCTTGACAGGTGGCTTGCAGTAGCTAAGTACCTATACAACTTTTATCATCAAGATTACCTTGAATTCTTTGAATCCAAGTGTTCAAGGTTCAAGGCTTTTCTCGGGCACCAATCCTGCTGATTGACTCGGTGTAGCCTTGAGCCTTTTTTTACTTTATACTAAACGCAAGTTTTAAATTCAGTAACAAAGTAAGAACAACCAACGCGTCTTTGAAAGTTAAAAAAAAGTGCTCAAAAGCCACATACCGTGCATATCAAAGACCAGGAAATAATTTCGTTCAACACAAATAGCTATGAATAATTGCAAATCGTAGTGGCAACCGCAAAAATTGCGTGAGTAAAACTTATTTTGTGCGGCGGCAAGTGTTGAGTGGGGTTTTGCTGATTGAACCGAACCACTGAGTATCAGTTCACACACGTAAACGCAAACAACAAACAAATAACAGCAATAAGCAGCAACGTTGCCTGCGCAACTAATTTTTGTTGAGGTAATTATAAGTCAGATTTGAGTAAAAAACCATTGCTTTTTGTGAAAGTACAAACTCAATCCTTGTACAAACAGTAGCTTAGAAGTAAAATGGAGCAATGATGTTTTTTCGGATAGCTTTTTTGTAAACTTTTATTAATGCCATATGCCCGGAAATAATAAATCGTCTTAAACGTTGTCACGAATTCCTAAATCATAAATAATTGTAAATTGAATTCGAAAATGCATTGACCGAAACAATGACCCTATTAAGGGTCGTTTTATACCGACAGACGCAATGTTGTTCGGAATCACATCCATCCCGACAACAATAACAACCATATAAATATTATGGGTATTTTAGTTCATATAGGGTAGAGTGGCTCGTCCCTTTTGACTTTAAATCAATATCGTTTTTATTCTCTAATGAAGTATTGGCACAATTGGAAAATCTAGAAACTTGTCATTTTAGTGGCTCAAATCCGACTCCTATTCACATCTTAAAAGTTGTCCTTAATTCCTATATTAATACAAATTTATATATCGGTAAAACCTTCTAGTATTGAAAATGAGTGCTTTTCAACCTTCTATACAGTTTGACCCTGAAATATTTCTATCAGAGGTATATCTGTTGTGTCTATCACTACGTTCATTCCGACAACAATATATATATAGTCATTGTGATATTATGAATACTTTTGTCCCTGTGAGATCAGAAGCACGTCCAATCTAACCTCCTAAAGCGCAAAGCTCTTCCCTTTTAATTGCCAGTTATGGTGTTGTTCGAAATCTTGCATTCCTATGGCATAAATAACAAAACTGTATAAACATAATTATTAAAAAATAAATAAATGTAAGGCGCGAAGAAATTTTATGCCGAGCTTCTCTTCCAATTTGCGCCATGCTCCTTAACATTTTTCTTACAAATTGGCGGGACGGAACCTACTTGTTTTATGCCGACTCCGAACGGCATCTGTAAGGCAGATGAGTTTTTACTGAGAGCTTTTCATGGCAGAAGTACACTCGGAGTGCTTACCAAACACTGCCGAGGGACGACCCCGTTAGAAACATTTTTTTCTAATTGAAAAAACTTGTTTCTAAAATGTTGATGTTACTTTGCCCGGGGGGTGAACCCAGAATCTTCGCTGTGGTAGGCGGAGCACGCTACCATCACACCACGATGGCCGCCATAACATAATTATTGGAGTCTGGGAAAATTGGAAACAAGTACTTTCCAAGTCCCAACAAGTTTGCTCCAGAATTCGCACCTAAAACTGGCGACTATTGTCTCGAACTACAGAGGAACTTTGAAACTTAGAATCATACCAAGACTTTCTGTAACTTTCCTTACAACTATACTGCAACCCCCAAGGCAGAGAGATGCACTCATAACTTTTAATATCTTTGAATCTATCTTCTTGAATAAAAAGCACGTGCTTACTAAGTAATATAGTTAAAAATGATTATTATGCGCAAGGCACAAACTAGTCCAACCTAACCTCCAAGGCAGATACGCGTACGATCTCATGGCTTTATACTTCAATCTTCAAAAAAGGTGGAGAATTACCTTCTAATCCTAAGTGCATTTATCTTACCTTTTGATCAAAATTGCTCGGAATCCCTTCACCTCCGGCAGCAACTTCATTACATGCAAGCCAGAACATAATAAAGTGTTAACAAGAAGTTAATTATATATGCTATAGCTTTCATGTACGAAGATTATTCATTTTCAATTAGAAGGAAGTAGGGTTGGATTATAAACTACTCTTAAACCCGTCCATACCGACATCAATAATGTAAATTAAAATTTATGCTAAGCTTTAGCATTTAATCTGTAAATTTTTGGAGCTCAAATTCCTTCTCGGAATGTGGGCCCTATGTCCTACGGAAAGTATACAAATATTCTATTGGTTTTTATAAAATTTACATTTCTCATCTTACTTTTGACTCACTGTATGTAAGAACGTTTTTGCAAATTGCACAATTGCAAGAGTGCTACCACCCTCCCATTAAATGTAGTAGTAAACAACTTCATTTTTTTTTTTTTTTTTTGAAATTGTATCACAACCCGTAAATTATAATTACTCCTGATGACCAACACTGCTGCTTGGCTGCTGCGGTTGAAGAGCAGGATCAATGGCATTAAATATGGGTATGTGCAACACAAAAGTAACGGATATAGACGAATGCACTAAAGATGCATCAACATCTATTAGATGTACATGTTTACGCTTATAACGACAACAACAACAAACAAATAACAACAACAATTAAAAAAGTATATAACAACATAAAAGTAGCAAATTGAGTGGTGCGCATGCGCATCAAATCAAATAGACACCTCGCACGCCATTCCTAACAAAAACCAAAACAACAACAATAACAATATTATTTGCAACGCATGCTAAAATAATTTGCTGTACCAGTTGCTGCGACGATTTTTTTAGATTTACGTAGACGCTTTATCTACATATTGGGAGGAGTGCCACTCATGCGCATGCGCATTGCAAACAAACAATTGTAGTGATGTAAATTGTATGCAATGAATACGTAATGTTGGTCTATTGCTAGTAGTCATCAGTTATATCAAATTCAGAAACAAACATGAATTTAATACAAACATTACGCTATTAAGCTATATGCTTCTTTGCCATTATAACCGGCTTATATTTGTACAAAGACATACAACAATTTGTTTCAAGCTTAGCTTGTAAACCATGCGTTGAAATGTTGTTGGCGTTTGCCGGTTGCTACCATTTGGCGGAGAATTACCCAGATTTGATAGTGTTGCTTAAATTATAATTATGGAATTGAGTCTTATGAGCAAAGCAAGACTTTTCTATATTTCTATGTACAAAAAATTAAAGTAGTACTTCTGCATTGCATGCATTTACTTAAGTTTACTCAAGTAACAACCCGTTATTCGCATTGAAGTAGATTAATATTTAGATTTTCTGACTGTAATATCCTGCCATTTGAATGAACGGAATAAATTATTTTCGTGTTGCTCGCTTGTAATGGAATGTTATAATTCAGATTTGATCTTGCAGCGCAATGAAGATTATAAAAAAAAATTTAAAGGATATTCGTGATGATGTATAACTAAAACGTGTAAGATTAGGATGTGGACGAAGTAGGAAATGAACTGCCTGCGATCAAGATTAGAGCAACAGTTATGTCTACGTTTACTGAATGTATTAGAACTGATATTAAAGAAAAATTACAAAGCTATACCCGATAATGGTTAATAGAGCATTTTACTGAGTTTTCATCAGCTAGATTTTCCTGTGATGATTTGATGTGTCATCTTCAGTGAATTTAAAAAAAAGGCATTGAAAATTAAATAATAACTATAAAAGATATAAAAACAATTATAAAAAATAAAACCAAAAATTTTTAACAATTTTTTTTTAATGTAATATGTGAAAAAAATAATAACAAAAATAAAAAACAAAAACATAAGTAAAACAAAAAATAAATTAAGATAAATTATCATAAAATATATAAAAATGTAAAAGAAAATAATAGTAAAAAAAACTTAATAAAAAGTAGGTGGCTCACTTGTAATTGTGTAATTTTTATAAAAGTAAAACATATGCCCAATTTTTTTAAATGTGGGTAAAATGAAAAAAAAAGTATCAAGATAAAAATTAAAAAACAATTGAAAAAGTCTGTTTGAAAAATAAAACTGCTGATGGCATAAAGCCCAAATGTTTTAAATTTTAAGAGAAAAAAATTTGAAAAATTAAATCAAAACACTTTCCGAAATACTTTTTTTTTAAATATTTTTTTTTTGGCTTTTTTGGTTTTAATGTGATATTGTGGCTGGTGTTTCTATTGATTCTTTTCTTGCAAATAACTCAATAAAAATACTGCACAATGAACCATAAAAAATGTGTTCTTCTGAAAAATCTCCAGATGGTCTTCAAGCTAGTGAAATCTTAAAAATCTGCAAAATAAAGAGATTTTTTAAAAATAACATTAAAAAAATAATAATTAAAATATTGAAAACAAAAAATTCTACAAAAGAAAAAACACAAAAAATAAATAAATTTAACGTGAAAATTGTTTATATGGTTCTCCGTAACCCTCACGTGAAGTAAAAATAGCTATTGCATTCCACCTCTTCACAGTTATCAAAAACAAAAGGAAAAGATGAAAAAAAAAATAGAAAGCAAGGAATTCACATAAAATAAAAAAGAAAACTTAAAAAATAACAAAAAAAAAAATACTAAAAAGAATAAGAATCAAATATTTAAAATTTAAATAAAGAAAAAAAAATAACAAATAATATCTATATTAACAAACAATTTGAAATTAAATAATTATCACTAAACGGAGTTCAAACATGATAAAAAAGGTAGAAACAGATATTAAATAAAGAGATACAGTAAAAATGTAAAATTTATAAAACAAAAAAAAAAAAAAAAAAAAACAAAAAAAAGTAAATCAAAAACGTATAAAACTCAAAAAAAAAAAAAAAAAAAATAAAGAAAAATTAAAATGATAAAAAAAAATGTTAATAAATATATCCAAAAATAACTAATAAAATTACAATTAAGTTTCTTTATTAATTGTAAACAAAGCCTTTTTGATTGTGATTTTCTTTTAAGATTTTCATTCTTATTTTTTAATATTCTCCTCTTTTTTGTCTGCCATTTGTTCGGGTCTGCTATATAGTTCTGTATATTCGCAGCTAAGCCAGTTTAAAAGATATGCCCGCTGGGTCACTTAGCTCAAAATGTCTCAGTTAATCATTATGTGCATATAAAACAATTCCAAAAACAACAAGCTCGTTAATATAAGATCAACCTTCGTCTTGGTTGTGCATGCCGTTTTCTGGGTATACTAACAGCTTGCAATACGATATAATTTATTGATTTTGTTTATAAACAAGTGTTTAAGTGTTGGCGTTTGGACATTACTTATGCGTTTACGTTTGTGTGACTATGTGAGCGTGCGCTCATTGTGTTGTTGTGCTTCTCTTTCGTTTTGTTGCTACATCTAGTTGCAAGTCGTGCAACAAGTGTTGTGATCAATTGCTTTACAACGCCATAAGTATTTAGCTGTAATAGCCACAGCAACAACAAAAACAGCCTCACTTTGTAAAACCAATAAAATATTAGTTAGCCAAAAACACAACCAACTCTTTGCCGGCTAGTGCGCCGCATTAACCCAGCCCCACTAGTTCAATCTTGTTAAGCGGTGTCGCTGATGTTGCAAATAGAAATATTATTGCACTGAATGTTGGGAATGTTGCATCTCTACTGTTATTCCATTTTTCATTGCTTGCTTGTTGTTTTATTGTTGTGCTGTGGCAGGTGGGTTTGTACTTTGCGCTTGCGTTATTACCATTTGCTTCCGCTTCCTTTTGCCTTTGAGTGCACGCAAGCAATGTGAGGCAGGCAAAGCTAGTCAGCAGCCAAGATTTATGAGTTGCAACATGCTTTCGACAAAATGGGCAAAAATTGTAAAAGGATATAATAAAATTCGCGAAAGAACAGTAATAATCTATTCAGCAATAGATTTAAAACGTGTGAACAGGTGGCAGCCGTTGAAATACTAAAAGGGAAGAAAGTTGAAAATTGAGCATGCGAAAAGTTTATAAATGAATTATTGGCATCATGCGTTGTTTGGTCGAAGGAGATTTACTCTCGTGATGAAACATGACTGCTAGATGCTTTGGCTTCAAACTAAAAACAATTTTTTTTGTCGGAGGTCAAAGTTGTTTTCTGGTTCAACAGTGCTTACTACTTTGATTTTAAATTGACATCCAAGGTCAGCACACCGCTCACAAATAAAAAATTCCCTGCAACTCTAATAAAAATTTCGTGTTTTTTTATGAAGATTTTTTCAAAGTTTTCGATAACATATTCGATTTTTTTCGAAAATTGACACCCAAGGTCAGCAAACTGCTTATAAATAAAAAAGTTCCTTAAACTCTAAATAAAATGTTCGTGTTTTTATGACGATTTTTCAAAAGCTGTCGAACACATATTCGAATTTTTTTTCGACAATATTAACATCGAATGATAACATCGATTTTTTTAATGTTTTCGAAATTGAAATTGAGTAAAAAAATAATTGATTAAATTAAATGGGGTAACACTTAGTTTATTATTATTTACTAAATTTTATTTCGAAAACTTTTTCGAAAACTTAAAAAAAGAATATAAGTAATAAATTTTCAGCCTAATTTTCGCTGCAGATTTTTTAGAAGTTTTCGCATATTCGAATATTTTACAAATGCATCAGTTTTTTGTTATCGAGAAAAAAAGTGACAAAATTTGAACATAATTTTTGATGCAATTTCTTTACTCGCAATTGTTTATTGGACTTACTTAAAATGCGCCAACAATTCAAAATTGCTTACATCTTGCAGCGCAGTTCATATTTTTTTCTCTTATTAATACAGTTATTATTTCTTTTCTCCAACATCGCCAAATATGGCAGAATAGCATTCAATGTACGTTATTTTTTTTTTACGAATTCATGATCATAAGTTAACTTCCCATTCCTCATTGGCAATCCTTCTATAACATTACTATGCCATAACATGAGCAATACATAAATATTAAAAATACACCCAATCCCCTGTGCTGCGAAGAATTTCTTTCACTCCTGCATATTCGCATAACTGTTTTTGAATAGTGATGTTGTGTCTTTCCGAAAATGAAGTCGATATCAGATTATTAATTTGTTTTGTCGCAGTTGTAACCAAACGAAAAATTCACCAGTGAGTCGGGACTTGACTCAGTCGGTTATGCGACGACTATTGTACATCCTTCCATGTAAATTCTATGCTGCTTACAGTCTTCTATCTGCCTCACATGTCTAAATAAATATATCCAGTTGAGGTAGTCGGTATACAACATCCCGTATTTGCGAACCGGTGTGCCAGTTACTGCTGAGAGTAAATTCCTCTTGCATGCCTCGGTAGTGTTGGTGCTTGTCCAAGTTGTTTTTGCACTCTCATGTGCTGTGGTGCGTACCTGCTCGGGTACCGTTTACACCTCACAGAGGATTTTCGTTCTTGAAGAACTTATTTTATGACTGCCGTCTTCATAGCTTCATGTTATTCGCCAAAATTTCAACATGATTTTCGCTGAAAAACTTCTGAGTTTTGGATATCACACAATGTTTTTAATTAGGAGCAGGCAGACTGCCACATTTTTGGAAATATAAAATTTTTGTGTAACAAAATAGTAAGGAAAAAATTTTGTTTTCTCTGACTCAACGTACGCAGTTATGGGTCAAAATTTTACTTTCCAAACTGACTTTAAGCAGACATACCGCTACATTTTAAAAATATAAACTTATGTCCAATAAAATAGAAGTAAAAGTTTTGTTCCTCTGACTCATCCTGCACAGTTCTGGCTTATAACTTTGCCAACTAAATTTGCCTTAAATTTGAGCAGACAGTTTGCTCTACCTTTGAAATAATAAACTTTTTGTGCAAAAATTTATTTTCTTCCAAATGAAAATGTAAATAAAATTTTGAGCACATAGCGCCCGAGCAGCAACGCGCTTACGCATTTAGCCATGGGAAAACAACTTGTGCCATATTAATTTGAGCGTACATAAGAACGAAGTCTTAGTATGAAATTGTACTGAACTCCTTGAGTATAATTTACAACCTTAAACAATTTATAATACTAAGAAACACTCTTCAAGTTTATATACAAATTTTAAAGTAATTAAGGTGCAACCATATAATTTACCCGTCAATGCGCAACATGTGTCCAAACAAAATTTATTGTCACCCAGTCAAATGATGCACTTCAGCTTAATTAGCATTAAGTCTATCAGTGTTATAATGTAACAACGTCACAACAAAAACAAAAAAAAAACAAAACAGTCAGTAGCCAAAACACAACAACAAACAAGTAACAAGATAAAAAAAATGTCGCTTGCTTGTTAGAATGCAAAATTTAAAGTTGCTTGCTAATGCAACATAGGTCCCAATGAAGATAAAACAAGAAAAGTAGCAACATACTGGGTTTTATTCTAAAGGTTTACCAAAAACAAGCAAACATGCGTAGTAGGTTTAAACATCTAAACAACAACCTTCTGCCACTGTTGCGGCTGGTGCTGCTACAAGGTAAACGAGAGCTATAGTTAAACTATAGCCAGAAAATTACATACAACAAAAAACGACGAACGTCGACCAGCAACAAGAAACCGATGACGTTATTTAAAAATAATTATTACTATGCCTTGATTTATTTGCGCTGGCTAAGATGTTAGGGATAGCCTACACCGGCTGCTAAGACTTGCTGTTTGAACAAGTTTCTGTTGCGCTGTCGTCAACTTTTTCCTACCATACTTAGTTCTCGTATTTCTGCTTAGCTTACACCAATTTGGCGCACGTTAGACGTTAGCTTAAGGTCGGAAATGGCGCAGCCGTCGTCACAGAAGCAACACTATGCAGGAGCGTATTGGTAACGAAGAACGCTCTAGCAAGGGGTGCAGTGACAATGATGGCGTTTGAGAATGACGGCGTTAAAAATAGCTTTAATGTTACAGCAAATTCACCGCACAGCTCAATATTGCTTGAATAGAAATTAGTTAACTGTATTATGTGGCAGGTTAGCATTTCTTAGGTGCAAACACCACGCTCATACGAAATCGAACTCAGCGTGATTTTTTTGTTGTATTTGTCTTCTAACATCTTCGTGCAAGTTTTTTTGCCTTTATTTGTATTCCAGCGGAATTTTAATCGCTCAGATGCCAACATCTGCAAAAAAAAAAAGCCATATGCTTATATATATAGTGCATAGGCCTGCTGCCATAATTTGTTGCTTAGCTTACTTGCGCTCTACCTCAATAAGGAAAGCTTACTTTTTTCTTCTTACCCAACAATTTCACATGTCGCCGTAGAACGGAAAGTGATCAGACCTCCAGCCACTTTCAAAACAATGTGTGACGTTTTTATGATGGGAATGACAGCTGTATATGGTGTTTTATAAACACACACCCAGCCTTATATGTAACCACTCAACACTTCTTGGAACTATTTTAATCGCATGACAGCTTCGAGCATCAAGCTGTACTCTTCGAAAACGCAATCGCCGATTGTCGTTCTATCGTTTTATATACAGACTTGTAACTACAGGGAATAACAAAGGTTCGTTTTGTTGGCGAACGACTTCGAAAGGGCTACGGCTTGAAATTCGCCATTTGCATTTAACAGGGGGATAATGAAGCTAATCTGTTATATGTAAAACGTGTATTAGACAAGCTTTTGTAAAATGTGATGCTAAATTCTTAATTAAGCTGCCTCTTCAGGATTCCTTTTCCAATCAAAAACTGTTCCAAAGATGCAAATTTTGTTCAGAGATTCGACACGTCGGCTTTCAAGAACAGATACAAAGTGATTTTAGTGGGGGTTAAAATATTTTTGTAAGATTTATTTTTATAACTTTGCTGCACTTTGAGCGCACGTACTCGCTCAGTAGTAGCATAGCGTTATCAATTATAGGACAAACAGACTATCTGCGCTTCGATGGGGCTCTTAAAGCCACAATAGAGGTGGATGGTGGGCACAAGGCTGCTCAAATGGTGGAAGAGGCGATGCATGGTACACAGACGGTTCCAAAGTAGTGGGAGAAGTAGGGTTTGCGGTATTCTGTCTTGATTTGGAAATAAACAGATCCTACAAGCTGTCAGATCACTGTTGCTTTTTTCAAGCGGAAGTGTTAGCCATAACCAAACACTGGAAGAAAATAGCTTAAACTGAAGCCGGGTTAACTTTTATATTGACAGCCAAGCAGCAATTAAGGCAATAATCTCGCATAACAGAGCATTTAAAAGTGTGTTAGAGTTTAAGCAATCCCGGGAAGAATCAGGACAGGGAAGGGACAGGGAAGAGCATACATATATATTGGGTCTCAGGGCATATTGGAATAGATGGGAATGAAAAAGCTGATGAACTAGCTAATAATAGCGCATCCCTTGAAGCTTGCATCGTAGACGTCCCAATTAGATTGAGCTAGATCAAGAGAAGGCGAGTGGTGCACATGATCGATCAAGCGAAAAAGGTGGGGCTCCAAGCGCAGAGCTGTAAAGTGTCGAAGATTATGTGTAGGTCTTACAACCTAAGACTAACAAAGTTGCTTCTATCATTAAAAAGAGAGGACTGTAAACTCATGACAGGTATTCTGACTGGACACTGCCTTCTGGCGTCACATGCCTTTAAAATTACGCTTGGTCAGTAATAGCAAATGTAGAAAGTGCGGGTTGGAGGAGGAAACGATCGACCACGTTTTGTGCTCGTGCCTTACGCTTGCCAGGCTAAGGCTACAGCTATTAGGTGTGACACAGCTATCAGATCTAGGAGCTTCTAATAATTGCCTAGAGGACGGAGTTATTTTATAGCAGAGGTCTTAGTTTTTGATACGGTTTTTCAGCTTGGTCGTTAAATAAACAACTGGTAACACTACGGACTCATTCAGTCTGTGTGAGGTTCTCATGTGCCGGCCAATTCAATCTAACCTAACCTACTCGCTCAGTGCCCTACGCAGATGGGCAACGGTGTTTCCTTCCACATAAACCTTTTGTTGTTGTTGTGTCTAAGTGAATACAACCAGTTGAGGGGGTCGCTATTCAACATAGTTTTATCGTAAACTGGTTCAGTAGTTGCCTCTAAGAGTGTGTTCATTAGATATGTTAATTTGCAGAAGAGTATACCTACTCGGGCGCCAATTACCCAACATTTCCGGCAATATTTTATTGTAGTCTCTTTATCGCATTTATGTGAGATCTTTGCTGTGGAGGAGGCATGAAAAGAATTCCTGTGTACCAATAGCACCTCTGCAGGCTACTTTTATAGCAAATACTAGGCTACATTTATAGAAACAAGTCTGATTGACCGGTGGTAAGAGTAGATACTCATCAATGGTCATATCTCTCACCGCTGTCCTAACGAGATCAATAAATATGTCGAATACAGTCTTGCGGAGTTTCTGGGCATATATTTGGCCGCCAACCATTTAAAACCAATACAAGAGATATATGTACTTGGATTAGTTACAAACGACCTCTGGGATTCATGAGGCGCAGACTGGACTGGAAAACAATACATCATGTCGTAGTTCCAACCTCCGTCAACTGGAATAACGGCTCGACTTCGGGTGCTATTCCCTAGGTAGCGCTATGGTCCTATTTTATATCAGCCTAAAGTTATTTCCCCAGTAATACATTTAACACACAAATCAGCAAATCCACCAACTTATCGAACTTTTTTGCAACACCACATATCGTCTTTCCTTTATTTGCTCATCTATACTTCCGTCCAGCCGCCTTTTTTTGCTGTCGCGTTGACGTTGGAAATTGTGACATAAATGCCAAAATATTGTCGAGAAATTATAAGGTAGTTAGAGTTTGCAAGGTGGCATTAATTTAAGCATAGATGCTGTCACGGATTAGGGCATTTCTTTCAGCTGCCAGCTAGGACGCGCGTAGCCTATCTTTGCTCATCTACAATGCATAGTTTTTGTTGTGCTTTGGTTTTTCTTCACGTCATAAGTTAAACACTTTGCGCCATGTTTGTAAACAGAAATGTGGTTGTGATTGCCTTTGGCCATATTTATAATTGAAGTATCGCTAGTTTAATGCACTAGAGATGTAGAGATCAACGTTAGTGATATAACGTCTAACGCTCATGTATGTAGATGTGATATTCTTAATAGATACTTTTACACACAACGTAAGATTGTGAGGGTTGCAGTAATGCATTAGAGGATACAAACTTATGACTTGAAGCTGCTTTTGGTTGCTTTTTGATTGATGTGATATCTCGAATACCAAGTCAGTCAGGTTTTTTTTTGGTTATTGGGGTATGCAATTTTCACTCTTTGATGACTTTACGTTGTAGCATATTAAAGTATGGATGTTATTTTTTATAAACTATTTAAAAACGCTAATTTAATAAAAGGTACATAAAATAACCACGTTGTAAAAACCAAACAAATACACGCAAACATATTTGTACCATTAAAAAAGACGGGTACCGGTACGTATATGTAACATTTTCTTTGTTTGTTATTTGGTATAAAAGTGTTACACTTCTGATTTTTTTTTCAGGATCCTTCCAAGATAATTTTGAAATGTTTAGAAAATGTTTTTGAGATAATTATTCGACTATTCCAGAATTGTTTCGAGAAAGTATCGCAATTGTAGTTGGATTTTCAGGACCATTAACAAATAGTAGTTGGAATAATTTCTTTGAGAAAGCTTTTGATTTTATTTCTGGTCTAGATCGAGACCACTTCAGCCCCAATTCAGTGGCATTCTAGATTTCCAACAAAATTATTCCACGATAATTTTAAAATCATGTTGGCGTAATTCGGGAGTATTTAGGAAATATTTTAGAGATAATTTCCCAACTATTCCAGGATGGTTTCGAGACGGTAATGGGATTTTGCTTGGCGTCATTACGAGACCATTTCTACGCTATTTTAAGGATCTTTTCAAAGTTGTGATTGGAATAATTTTGATATTATTTCGGTATTATTTTCAGGCCCATTTTAAGGAAATAAATCAGGTAGGCAAACTAGAGCGGTTCTGAAACCGTACCTTGTTCCGAAAAGGAAGTCGGTTACAAAAAAAGTACTCGACCCAAAAAAAAAGTGAAAAACCACTTGGTATTTAAGAAGTAGGACCGGTTTCGAAAAAAGTACCGTTAATTTGGAGATTATTTCGGAGTTGTTTTCACGCCCATTTAGAGAAAATCAACCAATTTCTGAAAAAAACCTAGCCTTTTCCGAAAATTCTTTAAGAGAAACGGATTCTGAAAAAATATCTGGTTCCGGAAAAGAAGCCGGTTGTAAGACAGGATTCGGCTCTACAAATGTGCCCCAAAAAGTATTCGGTTCTAAAAAACTTGCCTTCAAAAAATACCCAGTTCTAAAATAGAATAGGAAGAACACAGTCTCTACTGACAATGTCTAGGTAAGAGATATTCAGGATCACATCCACCATTTCAGGACACTGGCCGTTTGGCTCACATGCTAAAAGAATAGGAGTCTCCTCTAACGACAAGTGTAGCAGATGTATTGTGGACGGTTGTAAGGAGACGATCACCCATTTCCTCTGTGAGTGCCTAGTCCTGGTGAACATGAGGTTTCGAACTATAGGCAGTTTTGTGCTGACCGACATGGGGCGGTGTCAGTATGCTCCATTAAGAATATCAGAAGGACGACTAATCTAACCAAATGATTTGAGTTAACAAACAGTGAACACTAAGCAATTGATTCCATGAAAATGTGGATCAAAATGGCGCATGGAGTGCTATTTGGAACCGGTCTCAGCAATCAACCAACCAAAAAAAAATTGGTCCTAAGAAAGTAACCGGTTTCGAGAAAGTAACAGGTTCATTCGGAGATTATCTTGGCAAGCCTGGTTCTGAAAATGTACCCAGTTTTAAATAAGTACACGGCCTTGAAAAATACATCCTCTCTCGAAAAGTAATTGATTTTGAAAAAATACCAGGCTTTAAGAAAGTACACGCTTCTAGAAAAGCACTAAAAAATACCCAGTCTTAACTATTCTCCCAAAAAAGTAACTAGTTTCGAGAAATTACCTGGTTCCAAAAACGTGTCCTACGAAAATACTGCTCTTGCAAATGTAGGCAGTTTCGTAAAAAGCACCGGGCTCAGAAAAAGTATCCTGTTCCGAAACACACACTTGGTTCCTTCTCTTCATGGTCTTTTTCGAATTCGTAACATAGCGAAAATCTGCTCCGTAAAAGATTGTTCAGGTCTGGAGCCACATTCAAAAGCTCCAATCAGTTGAAAGGCTGTTTTCGCGATAGTTAGAAACCTTTGCCTCCTCACTAAACTGTGTTCTCGGGACGCCATCTTTTGTTGGTGCTTTGTTTCTTCCTCCGTCCAAGTGGGCAAATAATGTTCCCAATATTATGTTGGCTAGTACCTCAAGCTCATTACACTCACGTCTTTTTGCGCTTTTTTCCATTTTGAACAGGCAAGTCACTTTCTGCTTCAACTTACGGCAGCATCCGCTCACTAACCGCTTGTATTCGGCATTCCTCAGCGTACTCGATGCTCCAATTTTAATATTTTTCTCGGTTTTGTTGTTGTTGTTGTTGTTGTTGTAGTAATAAGTACACTCCCCGAAGGCTTTGGGGAGTGTTATCGATGTTGATGGTCCTTTGCCGGATGCTGATCCGGTACGTTCCTGCAGCAAGCACCATTAAGGCACCATCCCGACCATTTCAGGAACGATTAGTATGACCACATGAAAGGTTCAAGGCCATCCCGTTCTTCCACTCCCTAGATCCGTGAGGAACTTGGGGTCGCCAGAGCCTCGGCTGTATCAGGATTCACCACGGGTAAGTGAGATTGACAATTGGGATTGGAGAAGCTACATTTTGCGCTAGCAATACCTCGAAAGGGTTGCGCTACACAAGCCCTAGAATCAATTTGGTATTTTATTTGGAATCTTAGGACAGGTATGCCTGCCGCGGGTATATTCTAAGCCCCTGACCCGCCGAGCTGCGCGCCTGCTTGAATGGTTCTCAGAGAGCTGTGGTAATATGCTCCGACTTAAAGAATACCCTATTTCCTGATTTGCTTCAAAAACGACTCATATCTTAGGTAATTGTTCATTAACACCCTACTTAATGTCAAAATGTATTGAATATTATGCTCAGGTAGGGCGTTTTTGAATAACGCTCTAAGGAGTCCTTCCTTCATTTTTCAAACAAGTTCCTCAAAAGTTTTCTAATATAGGGCGCTTTCCACCGAAATGTCAGCGGTTAATATTCCCCTAAGCAATCGAAATACTCACTTCAATGACTCATATATAATTTCCAAGCTTGTTATGACTCGAAAAGTTCATGCTTGAGCTTAGAAAATGCAGATAAACACAACCAACTACATTTCACATTTGCTAAATTGGCTTGTCGTTCAAATCACCTTATATCAAATCTAATTAGAGTGTATATTTATTTTTAAAAATTCTACAACCCAAATGTCTTTGCTGCTGTGTTTTTCAACTTAATAACCACAACACGCGCTAACCAAATGCAGTTATGTAAAATAAAAAAAAAAACAAAAAATAGTTACATAAAAGAAACATTTGAAAATTGATTTTCATGGCCGATCAACAATTTTCATGCTTATCAATTAATGTTTGCTGATTGAACAAAAAACAAAAAAAA
Source organism: Eurosta solidaginis (assembly GCF_040869045.1). Classification (NCBI taxonomy): domain Eukaryota; kingdom Metazoa; phylum Arthropoda; class Insecta; order Diptera; family Tephritidae; genus Eurosta; species Eurosta solidaginis. The sequence goes on along the minus strand of NC_090319.1, from coordinate 268,337,290 downwards.
AAAAAAGGAAAAACGCACACAACAACAACGGTGCATAATAAACAACAACTTTCTTATGCGCACTTTGCTAACTTTTACAATAATAAGATCTTTATTTTTTCGGCTTGTTGCTAATCAAAGCGCAATTTAAAACAGTGCAGCAACAAGCTACAACAATGCCAAAACAACAACAATAATAACAATATTTGTGTTGCTTATTACCAAAACCACATAACGCAGCCCATACCCTCAACCGCGCCAACGAACGTGACTTTCGCGAAAGCTGAAAATTCTGTGCTGTAATTCAATGAAAGAAAAAAAAAATGTGCAAGAAAATTGTAAAATTCTTTTTTATTTTATATATTTTTGTTGGTTTGCCACTTAAAGCAGCAGCAGCACTGATAATTTGTTGCAACATGCTAGAGCGCTGCGTTGATTTCCTTTTTGGGGCTGCTTGCCACAAAATGAGAAATTTCCAATTTGGCGCACAATTTTTTAGTTTATTGTTTCCGATTTTTTTTTTCATTTTTTTTTTTGTTGTTAAATTTGTTGTTATTCGTCGGTCAGCAAAAGGTGCCTCCCGTGCTTCGATAATGATCGAATCGCAGCCCTGCTTACCTTTTATTTATTTGTTCATTTATATTTGTTGTGTTTTTTTTTGTTTGGTACTCAATTGTTGCATAACTTTTCGACTGCTGCTGCTGCACTGTTACCGTTTTTACGAGCTTTAAGTACGTTACGTAGCCGTTATGCTTTATGATTTTGTTTGTAGTTTTCATTCGTTTTTTCTTTTGTTGAGGATTTTAGCTATATTTTTTTGCTTTTTTTTTTCTTTAACCTGCAAATTGTGGGTGGCTCAATTGCTTTTTTATTGAACAATTTCAATTAAAATTCATTGGCGTGGGAGCAGAGTGCAAGAAAGGGCATGAGGGGTGGCGTGGCTATTCGATTAGCTTATTGCTCGATTGTTTTGTTGACCGCAGCCACGTTTGCGTTGCTCGCCGATTGCGATTTATAGATTGCAAGATGAGATATTGCGGCTAAATACTTATTTTGTGGTGTTTTGTGGTATACAATTAGTTTTTGGTTAGATTTTGTGGGCAGTTAGAATGCATACTGGCTATGTGTAAACTGTTGCATAAACCGAAAGATTTTTTGTATAAAAAGATTCTCCCAAATAGAAGAAAACTTTATAATTTAATAATATCAATGATGGAATAGAACATAGCCATATATATTTGACCAGTTCTAGGCAAAAAACCGTATTTCTGTTTTTTTAACGCAATATCTCAGAAATTGATTATAGAATAGTTTGTTTAAGAATTTGTTTCATAAACAGCCTATCCTAGCTTAAGCCATCTCCAATTGATAGAATGTGACCAATTGGTCACACCAACGGAATATAAATCGTTTTCCAACTGGTCTTTCCAGCGGAGTTGCGGCTGCCCTCTTCTTCTGCTCCCATAGCGACGTTACTATAAAAATACTTTCTTAGACGGAACACCATATTTCATTTGCAAAACATGGCCTAGCTAGCGTAGCCGCTGCGTTTTAATTCCCTGAATAATATTGACGTCTGTTTAAAGCTCGTACATCTCATCATTAAATCTTCTACGGCACTCGCCCTCTCCAACATGTAGAGACCGTAAATCTTACGAAAAACTTTTCTCTCGAATACCCCCAGAACCGCTTCAGCTGATGTTGTCATGGTCCATGCTTCTGTGCGATATAACAGGACGTATACAATAAGTGACTTGTAGGGTTTGCCTAGAGTGTACTTTACTTTTTAATTGCCTACCTACTCCAAAGTAGTATTTATTTGCAAGAGTGGTTCTGCGCTGGATTTCAGAGCTGATGTTGTTGTTTGTGTTAATCCTGGTTTCCAAATAAGCGAAGTCTTTCACTATTTCGAAATTATGAGTGTTTGCCAAGGTGCAAATGGACTGACTTTAGTTATAATAACTAGAATTCCTAAGGTTACTGCTGGAATTTCTACTACTGAGTAACGATTATGATAATTATGGTTACGGTAGCGTTTTCATCTAAGGTGACTGTCATTTTAAGGCTACGGGTTTACCGTTATTGTACCGGATGCGGTTATGGTTATTGGTTATGTTAAGCGTTATAGATACGGCTACGAAGACTTTGGTGTCTTCATTCTCTTGTGCGGTCACGACTTAGGTTCCACAGCAGAGGTGATAGCACCTGATTTCGTGGCCTCGTACAGTCCTCATTGTGATGTAATCTTCCAGCAATTTAACATGCAGCCGATCCATCTGGTTATGGCTGAATGTACTTTAATGTAATGAAGACCATCCAAAATTCAAAATAAACTAATTAAATAAATACCAAAAAAATAAATAAGGTACACGAAAAATCTAATATATACAATTCTTCTGTCACGGTTTTAGAGGCTTAACTCCTCCGAAACGGCTGAACCGATTCTCATGAAATTTTGTGAGCATTTTGGGTAGGTCTGAGAATCGGCCAACGTCTACCTTTTTTTCGCTACATGTCTAGGGTCTTGAGATCAAAACGTGGACCCGGCTATCCCTAGAATTTGTTTATATAATATGGATATCAAATGAAAGCTGTTGATGAGTGCTATAGTTCAGGATTATTTTCATACAACTGGGAGGCTAGGGTCTCGAGATATAGCCTAAAACGTGGACCCGGGTACCCCTAGAATGTGTTTATACAATATGGATATCAAATGAAAGCTGTTGATGAGTGCTATAGTTCAGGATAATTTTCATACAACTGGGAGGCTAGTGTCTCGAGATATAGCCCAAAACGTGGACCCGGATACCCCTAGAATGTGTGTGTATTATGGATATCAAATGAAAGCTGTTGCTGAGAGCTTTAAAGTAATTTTCATTGTGATATTCGATTTAGTCGCATTAACCTGGCAAAACTGCTAAATATGCATGCGAAGCCGAAATAAAGACATGAATTAATAATACCCACATACCTGTTTACATAAGTCCTATTCGATTTGACTGAAACTTGGTATATAAATTTGCCTATATTAGTATTTACGATGCTTTTTTCCCGGAAGTATACCAGAGACGGGCTGGGACTGGGATTAGGACTAGGACTGGGACTGAGACTGAGAATCGGAGTGGGACTGGAACAAAATACATACCACCCTCTGGGACTGGCAATAAGAGATGAAGAATAAGGAGAAAACTTGAGAGAAGAGAAAAGAGAGAAGGAGATTGAGAAAGAGATAGAATGAGACGAAGATGGAGATAGATGAAGCGAAAAAACGGAGGGAGGAGTGAATAAAAAAATTAGGAAAAGGTGTAGAGGGGTAGGGCAGAGTTAGACGGAAAAAGCGTATTTAAATGTATGCAGATAGGCCAAATTTAGGGCAGAAAAACGTCTGCCGGGTCTGCTAGTTTATTAATAAAAATAAATTTTAAGTTAAAAAATAATTTACAAAAAAAATTTGTAGGTAATATACAAGTAAAAAACTTTAACAAAAAAAAAAAAAATAATAATAATAAATAAATACAAATAGAAGTTAATAACAAAAAATATTTCAAAAAATTTAAGAAATAAAGATATTTAAAAAAATAGTTACAAAAAAAAAAAAATAAAATAGTTAAAGAAATTAAAAAAAAGTGGAGCGATATATGTTTTCACCTGCATCGGTAAGTGTGGTATACAGGTAGCATGTTTTCCTACCTTACGGAAGGTAGCGGGTTCATATTCTGGGCCAGGTAAGACCATATATTAAAATTCTATAAGAAAATTTTTCAAAAAGGGGTCGTTTCTCTGTTTTGCCATGTGTAATAGCACTCAATCAAATGCTAAAGATAAGACCCACACTAGCTAACAATTTAATTTTATAAGACACTACCTCGCAACTAAATTAGAAAATCATTAATTCAAATTTTTCGCCATTAAAAAATTTATCAATCAGTTTAAAGCGCTAGTACTCATAGAGGATATGCTTGTGTGTGCGTGTCGATGATGATCATTTGCATGGCTATTTCTTTTAGTTAACTTTGATTTACTGTTTTAAGTTATTAATAACACAGTGCTGCGTTAGTGCCATGCGATGAAGGTGCTTGTGAACTGAGTTATTTTTATAGAATTTTCTTGAAATGCTGCTTCTTACACTTACATGGCGTCTTAATTAATATCTTTGACATGAAGTTCATTTTCAATTAATTTTTAGCGATATGCCAGGACTTGTTTGTAACACGTGCAGAGATTGTCCTGTTGTGTTATGCTTCCGGTTATTGTGGTATGCAGTAGTTTCATTAAGGTGGGACGAAATAGGACTACATGTATTTCTGAAGGTCTTGTGTATAATATTGTAAACGAAAATATAAAATCCTGCATAGTATTTTGTGTCATCCTAATATGCAGAAAAAGGGAAATTACCAGTGTGAGTTTTATAAGTTGCAGACTGCTACTGAATGAATGATTCATAAATTGAGCGTGACACTCAAGAATAAGTAGAGCTATTTTGAGCTCGTCGCGATTGATTTTATCCGTAACGCTGGTGTATGAGTCAAGCTATATGGAAGGTTTTAAAAATTAATTAGACTAGTTAAAAGCAGCCTCAGAATAGGTTTTGATTTATCTTTAATTAAATGAGGTATATTTATAAAAAGAGCGTTAGTAATTAGGCTTTCATTGATTGTCAGCGTGCTGTGTGCGTAGATTCTACGCCATATAACAGGACGAGCTCTGTAAATGGGATTGAGTGCCTGACTTTCGTATACTGAGTTGGAACTTTAAGGTCTGTTATTATAATGAAAAATTTTAGTTTTCCTTTTCCCTCCTACGCGTTTCAATGCTACCGCAACTTCTTCAGGGAGTCTAGTTTTTATTTGGAAGGAAAGTAACTTGAGACCGAACTTTATTTTCGTTTACTAAAAAACTTTACTCTGCAGTGCCTAATCAGTTTTAAAAACCGGCACAATTCAAAGAAAAGCTAGTTTCAAAAAAATCGTTGTGCCAGCCGTCTTTGTTCAGAAAAGTATTGCTGCCAAATATATTGATAACGTGATCTGTTTTAAACAATGAACGTACCACCTACTTGTATGAGGCATGGTTTGTCGAAGGTATAGGCAGTCAATCCACGGCAATCCATGCACACAGACATGGCTTGAAGTTTAAGAAGGGCAGCAGCTTTCGATAGTAATTGAGCGGAGAGCAAATCACGGCGGACGACACCAGCTGATTAGCGGGTAACGAACTTTGAAACTCGTGTCAGTAGTGAGACAGGAGCGATAGGTGTGTAAGCAATGGCTATAAAGGTTTACCTTTGACGGTGATTGCTTGTACAGATGTGTCCTTAGACACCAGACAGTTTCTATGGCGCTGGATACTTCCGAGAAGTTTGTCTTAGGCTCCCCTTCTAGAACCTCCACGCTCGAAGACCTCGAAATGTTGGGATAAAGGACTGAGTTGTACCAGCTGCACATTGCACATCGTAAGCTTACCTGCCAGCTGAAGTGCTCCATTATATCACATTGGCAGCTCTCTATATGCGCCAGTATAAGGATAGAGTAGGAGCTAGGGAGGGAGCCGTCGTATTATCGAAGCGACGCTCCCCCTCCACTCAAGTAGTAGGAAGAGGGCCAAGCCAGGTCAACGCCATCCGCCGACGCTACTAAAGATATTTCGATACTCTTTCCGAGTAGTGGCGCCTCCTTTCATACCTGCAACCCCGTAATCACACAAGATGTTACTTAGGTGTAAGATCGTGGCCTCTTCGAACGAAAACCGTTCGCCGGCCAGATCACTTTCGGGGAGAAGTTTTGTAATCATCGAATGCCGTCCAACCAGCCAGTCAGCAAACTAATAACATCGGGAAAGTCAAGTGCAAAGTAGGGAGGATTTGTTTTACCGACCATTGTTCCCCTTCCAACTCAACAGTCGCCTGAGTAAGGAGATTTTTTTTTCATTTTTCATTTAACATTGAAACAGTGAAAAAAATTGTTTTTCCTGACGAAAAGCAGCTTTCTTTTGAATTTATATACACTTGCCAGAAAAAGTATCAGTACATAGTAAGAAGGAATTTAAATGTCTGAGAAACTCAAATCCTTCGAATGTTGGACCGTTGATTTTGTTTATAAATTATTTATTATTCATCAACTAACTAAAAATAAAATTTATTTAAATTTAATTAATTTCACAAATTCGTTATAAATATTAGAAAAGAAAGCTTCAGTGGAACTACATAGAAAAAGTATCCGTACATAACAAACGTTGCTTAAACTATTCATGTTTTTGATAAAATATTGTCGATTTAGTAACTAGTAGGTAACCCTTGCGCCTTAGGACTTCCGCAAGAGGTTTTGGCATTGAATGAACTAGCTTGGTTGTATCTTCTGTAGTTATTTTGTTCCATTCATCCAAAATAACAGTTTTCAGCATTTCCTTGGAAGTTATATTGTGCTGTCGAATTCTACGCTCCAATAAATCCCACAAATGTTCAATAGGGTTAAGGTCTGGGGATTGTGGAGGCGTACGCAACTGATTTTTTATATTGTAAAGTAACCATAGCTTTACATTCATTGCTGCGTGCTTCGGATCATTATCCTTCTGAAACCAAAAGTCCTCTCCTAGTTCTAGTTTTAGGCTGCTTTCCTTCAAATTAGATTTTAGAATATTTAAATAACCATACTGATCCATAGTCGACTCAATAAAAGCCAAATTTCCTACTCCTCTTGCCGACATACATCCCCAGACCATGACACCACCTCCCCCATGTTTCACCGTGGGGACGAGATTACGTTTTTCAAATGCCGTACCGATTTTTCGCCAAACAAGCTTTCTTGCTTTAATTCCAAAGATGCAAAATTTGCTCTCGTCTGAAAATAAGACACGTTCCCAAAACTCTTTTGGTTTATTTATGAACTCGTTCGCAAAGGCCATCCGCTTTTTTCTGTTGACTTCCGATATGAATGGTTTACGACGCGCTACACGGGCCCTAATCCCATTGTTTTTTATGAATTTGCGAACGGTGTCTTCATGAATAATCTTACCAAAATCAGCTTTGATGTTTCCACTTATTTGGGAAGCAGTTATTCTGGGATTACTTTTTACGGCTTTTAAAATAAATTTCCTCTCGCGATCCGTCAATTTGCGTGGGCGCCCAGAGCGTGTCTTAGATACAAGTGATCCCATTGATTTGAAAGAGTTTACCACATACTGTACAGAAGAGTGACTTCTTTCTACAATTTGACCGATTTCGCGGAAAGATTTGCCTTCCTTTCTTAGTTTTAGGATAATGCGTCGCTCGTCAACACTGATTTCTTTAGTTTTCGGTGCCATCGCTGATTTTAAACAACAAATACGAAACCGCGTCCAGTGAAATTATTGTATACCAGTAAAATATCGGTCTTACATTAAAATAAACACGTGAAGAAGAGCGTATACATACGTCGTTACTCAGTGCGGGACTTCCCCTTTTTGTAGTGTACGGAAACTTTTTCTGGCTCTTATAGTTGCCATACTTAAATTATTTGTTTAAAATTTCCTATTCTTTAATAGTAAGCGATAAAAATATAGCAAGACAAAAACAAAACAAATAAATGAATATCTAGTCAAAGGAATAAATGCTAAAATTAAATAATTTTGCATTTTTGTACATGCCACTTGTTGGTCACCTGTATGTACGGATACTTTTTCTGGCAAGTGTATGTCTACGAAGCTCATAATACGATTGAGAAATACACCAGTTTATTTCACCTGGATGAAGTGCTATTGGCTGTTGATAGCTAGCAGTTGGTTGATTACCAGTTGCTCTCTGCCTGTTGCTCAGCCTGCCTACGTTTGCAGTCTTGTTTAATTGTAGTATAGTTTTAGGCGCAGGAAATGCAAAGAAGATTGAAATGGTTGCATTAGATCTGATCTAATTCATTTATATGAAAAATAGTGCAAGCTTTTGAGAAGAACCTAGTGCCGTACTCAACTTCGCATTGTTTTTTTTTTCGTTTGAAAAAAAGAGATCTTTGAACGTCCACAGACAACGAAACTCCAAAAAATATAGAGATTATAATTTTGCATTCCTGTTCATAATTTTAATCTCATATAACCGTATTATAAATTTGAAGCTTAGATTACAGTGAAAAATTTTACTTCCCAAAACACACGAAGGACGAGAGCAATGCACTAAAATAGATTTCATCCAATTAGCATACATGCAATTGGCATACATATCTATGTACATATGTAAATATACATAACTAAGACTTAGTGCTTTTTTCCCATTTCAAGTATCTACAAATGCATGTGTAATAAAATATTCATTAATCTTCCTGTAAGCAGCAATAAAAAACAAAAGAAGGAAAGCATAAAGCATGCGCGCTGGAATTACAACCGCAAAAAGTCGGCGCTGAGAAAAGTAGCATCTAAGAGAATAACCTTACAGTGTAGAAAAACTAGCGTGAACTCCTATACACTTGTATGTACACGAACATTCGCACATACAAACAAAACAAAAATCTTCGCAAACTAATTACATAAATTTGCAGCGCCAATGCGAGCACTATTATCATGCCACACCAAATGTGGCGTTGCAATAATCAACACGTACTACATGCATAAATATTCATAGTTTAATACATATAAATACGTACAGTAAGTCAGTAGTAAAATGGAACTGACGCGTATTTTGCAACAATTTTCGTGTCGTGTATCCATCACGCCCGGCAATTCCGGTGCGGGCAAGGGACACAACTTGGCTTTACCACCACGATATCCTTATGAAAGATGCGATGGGTCTTCGAAGCACACTACAAAGTATCCTAAATGTAGAATTAGGGTATCTCTGCTGAGATGACAGTATTAGCTAACGAAAGTGGTTAAAGTGACCCACAAGATATCTAAATAAGGTGCCCTAGACCAATCAATGGGACTCCATATCACATTCTGCAGGAGGTGCTCCTCCTATTTTACTAATATTCGCGAATCTAGGTAGGTAGGTTGAACTGGCCGTTTCATGAGGACCTCACATAGACCGGTTGAGTCCGTAGTGTTACCAGAAGTTTGTTTTAACGACCAAACTGAAAACCCCTATCAAAAACCAGGACCTATGTTATAAAATAACTCCGTCCTCTTGGCAAATACTAGAAGCTTCCTGTGACTTAAGCCACTTGCTGCTTCTAGATCTGACTGCTGTATCACTCCTAATAGCTGGAGTCTTAGCCTGGCAAGTGCAGGGCAAGAGCACAGAACGTGCTCGATCGTTTCCTCCTCCAACCCGCACTTCCTACATCTGCTATCACTGACCAAGCCAGTTTAAAGGCATGTGACGCCAGAAGGCAGTGTCCAGTCAGAATACCCGTCATGAGTCTACAGTCCTCTCTTTTTAATGATAGGATCAACTGTGTTAGTCTAAGGTTGTAAGACCTACACATAATCTTCGACATTTTACAGCCCCGCGCTTGAACCCACGCCTTTCCCGCTTGGTCGATCATGTGCACCTCTCGACTTCGCTTAATCTCGCCCAATCTAATTGGGGCATCTACGGAGCAAGCTTCAAGGGATGCGCCCTTTTTAGCTAGTTCGTCCGCTTTTTCATTCCCATCTATTCCCATATGCCCTGGGACCCAATATAGATGTATGCTTCTCCCTGTCCCGATTCTCTCCAGAGGATGCTTGCACTCTAACACGCCTTTAGATGCTGTGCTATGCGAGATTATTGCCTTAATTGCAGCTTGACTGTCAATATAAAAGTTAACACGGTTGCAGCTTAAGCTATTCTCTTCCAGGGTTTCTACTGCTTTGGTTACGGCTAATATTTCCGCTTGGAAAACGCTACAGTAATCCGGCAGCCTGTAGGATCTGCTTATTTCTGGATCAGCGCAGTATACCGCAGACCCTACTCCTTCCACTACTTTGGAACCATCGGTGTACACATGTATCGCCTCGTCCGCCATTTGCGCACCCTTGCGCCAACCGCCCACCTCTATTGTGGCCTTAAGATCTCCCTCGAAGCGCAGATAGGGCATCATGTAGTATGTTCGTCTTGTGATTGATGACGCTATACTACTATGGCCATACGTTCGGCGCTCAAGCTGCCCCGCAGCACCGAGCCTGGTTACGGTCGTTAACGCTTTGTTCTTTGCTACCAGGTCTACAGGTGGGATGTGCAAAATGGCATACAGTGCAGCCGTCGGGGTTGTTTTCAGGGCTCCCGTAATGCTAAGCATCGATAGTCTGCATACCCCCTCTAATTTTTTGAGGTATGTTGTTTTTTGTGTGGCTTTTCACCAAACAAGAATTCCATAGTATAGAATAGGGCTTACAATCACTGTAAAAACCCAATGAGAAAGAGAGAGCGATATGCCCCACGTACACCCCAGCATTCTTTTACATGCATAGAGTGCCGTTGAGGACTTCTTGACCCTCTCCTCCACGTTGAGCTTCCATGACAGCTTACTGTCTAGGATGATTCCTAAATATTTTGTGCAAGGTTTCTCCTGTAAGGTCAACCCTCCTAACTTAGGCCTGGTCCAATTTGGGACCTTGGACCTCTTTGTAAACAAGACCATATCCGTCTTCTCCGCATTGACTTTCAATCCGACATTATATGCCCAGGTATGAATATCGCGAAGCGCCCGATCCATCAAAGAACTAATCGTTGGAAGGCACTTTCCACTTATGATAATTGCAGCGTCATCTGCGTAAGCCGTAAGTTTTACGGGTCCCTCATCGAATTGCCTGAGAAGTTGGTTGATGACCAGCGTCCACAGCAGAGGTGATAGCACCCCTCCCTGCGGCGTGCCCCTGTCCACTGATTTCGTGGTCTCGTACAATCCCCATTGTGATGTAATCTTTCTGCAATTTAACATGCAGCCGATCCATCTGATTAAGGCAGGATGTACTTTAATGTAATTAAGACCATCCATAATCGCCCCTTTTGCAACATTATTGAAAGCCCCGGCAATGTCCAAGAAGACTCCTAGAGCATACTTCTTATATTCCAGGGATTTCTCTATGCTTATTACCACCCTATGCAATGCGGTGTCTACCGACTTGCCTTTGGTGTACGCATGCTGTGTTGTGGAGAGCAGCTTTTCATCCACGTTGGACTTTATGTACACATCTATCAGCCTCTCAAAGGTTTTGAGCAGAAATGATGTTAAGCTAACGGGTCTATAGTCTTTGGGATACACGTGACCGATATTCCCCGCCTTTGGTAGAAAAGCTACACGAGCAGTTCTCCAAGAGTGCGGTACATGATTCAGTCGTATGCACCCATCGAATATTATTTTAAGCCATTTAACGACCACCCTACTAGAGACTTGTAGCATGGCCGGGAATATACCAACTGGGCCCGGCGATTTAAACTTAGAAAACATCTTCACTGCCCACTCGATCTTGGTATCGGTCACCAAGCCCGGCACTACTAGCTCCGAGATCGAAGTGTGAGTGATGTCTGCTGGCTCCTCTAAACCGTCTCCCGATGGGAAATGTGTATCGAGAAGCACCTCAAGGGATTCCCGACTATTACGTGACCATTCCCCGTTCTCTTTCTTTATTAGTCCCTGGACTATGTTTCCCTTTGCTAGGACTTTTTTCAACCGTGCTGTTTCGCTGGAGCACTCTATGTCCGTACAGAAACTTTTCCATGAGTTTCTGTTCGCCCTGGTAATTTCACGTTTGTAGATCCTCAGTAGATCCCTGTACTCGTCCCGACACGCTTCGCTTTCCGCGGTCTTTGCGAGCTAAACATTTCTTTTACCTGTCTTCTTAGAAGACTCAGCTCATCGCTCCACCATGGCGGCTTTGCTTTTCCTCTGAATCTTCTTAGAGGGCAAGCTTTGTTATACGCAGTCATAAGCGTCCTTGTTAGGAATTCATTCGACTCCTCGAGTTCCTCTACATTAGCAACCTCTTTGGGTTGTCCCAGTTTTGTTTCTACATGTTCCTGGAATTTATTTCAGTTCGTTGACCTAGGGTTTCTAAAGGTTCCTCCCTTCTCTACCCTCTTTAGGGGGATGTTGAAGCTGATATACGCATGGTCGGAGAAGGATGGTCTATCAAGAACCATCCAATCATACCTAGATATATCTCGCTCAGAGCTGAATGTAATATCCAGAACATTGCTGGATGTTGGACCATTGTATGTAGGGACATTTGCCATGTTGGCTATCTGCAAATTGGTTTGCATGATGTAACAAAACAGAGATTCGCCTCTCTCGTTCGTATCTGCTCTTCCCCACGCATTGTGGTGCGCATTTGCATCTGCTCCTATGAGCAACCGCCCTTTGCGCCCTTCCTCCTGTACTAGCCTTTTGCACTCCATCGGTGGGACCTCCGCAGCATGGGCCATGTAGCAGGACGCCAGGATAAATGCCTGCCTATTCGTGTAGTAAACGCCAAACCCGCGCGCGCTAAGTCCAGAAACCTTTCCTCCCGATGAGAGCCACGACTCCTGGATCAGCGCCACGTCAAACGAACCCTCCTCAAGGGTTGGGAGGAGTTCGCTCGACGCCACTTTACTGTTATGGAGGTTTATCTGTAGGACACGCAGCGCCATTGGGCTGTTTGTCCCCCTCCAGCACCTTCGTCTTGACGTCGTCGTCCTCCCCTTGTCCTTTCGGTTTAGAGTATTCGAGGTCCCCTTCAGCCTCTCGTGACTGTTGTGCAGGGTGTTCCTCTGTGCGAGTCACAGCACTATTTAGCGGCTGGTCCTCTTCTAGCACGTTCGTGGTGACGTCGAGGACCTCCACCTGTCTTTTTTCCCTTAGGCTTTTGAGGTCCTTTTCGACTTCGCCCACCTCTAGCGTGTTAGGGTTATTATCCTCGGGACTTCTTTTCCTGAGTCGCATGTAAATTTTGCCAGTGCCAAAGGACATTTTACCAAGCTGCGTGTACAAAATATCCTCCGCCTGCTTGTTTATTTGGAAGATGTAGAACTGACCATCCTCGGTAGGCCGAGATACAGTAAGTACCTTCCAATCCTGTGTCGGTATGTTCGGATTCTGATTCTGCAGAAGTCGCAGTGTATCCTCCGACTTCATCACGCATGGTATTCATACCTTAACTTTTGGTACCGTGGGGATTTGCGCTTTATCCACCACCTCAAACCGCGCGTTCGTGCCTTGCCTTTGGAGGTTTGGAACCACTTCCTCCAGCCACCGCAAGCTCGCGATGTTGTCGCACGCTATCATCTTCACACCATTATACCATCCCCCCGAATCAAAGGTTGGAAGGGGCTTACTTGGTTGTTCCCGCATCATCTTAAGCATTAAGCTAATAAGTTCCCTTTCCACAGATCTCCACCTTTCAGTACTCATTTGTCCGAAAGGACTGCTACGATCAACCAGCGCCACAGTCAGTGACTGCTTTGCCACATCACTCATCTTCTCGGGAAAAGCAGGAGTCTTAGTGTTATCTCCCTTTGGCACCTCCGAGAAAGCCGGAGTCTCAGCGTTAACTCCCTTTAGCGCCTCCGAGAAAGCCGGAGTCTTAGCGTTATCCCCCTTTGGCTTATCTCCTACTTCCTTAATTGGAACTTCCCTCTGACTCTCACCTTTCTAAGTAGTAGCTACCTCGCTATTGAAGCCCATCTGTCTTACAGCTTTGGGCCTACTTGTCTTGTCTATGCGACTGCCCTGCCTCGCGGCTCTAGGACTGGGTCCTTTCTGCCTCTTGAAAGTAGGCTTTTCGCCTTCCGCCGAACGTTGCCTCTTCATTCTGCCATTCGACGCTTCTTCCTCCTCGTACCGATTGCAGAACCGAGGGTTTCTCGCAGCAAAACTTTTGAACTGTGTTGGGTCGACCACTGCTCCCAAGCGTTGTACAATTCTTAGTGCTGCACGGTACTGCGAGAGAGCTCTTTTACTTCCTCTGCTCCCTACCCTTCTCCACTCTTCTACTCCGTTTTCATTTGTGTGCTTCTCCAATACGGAGTTCATTAAATCAGCACTACTCTCGCTCTCCGAGTCCGACGCATCGCTTAATTCGTATTTGCCGTCCTTGTATTGCGACTCAGTCCTCCTCTTTACATCGTCCTTTTTACAGTCAGGTAATGTAATGAGTCGTTCATCTTGGTTTCGCGTATCTACAAAAGACGACAATGTTTAACTGCGTTTACAAGACTTGACTTGTATTTAAGGTGAATACGATAGGCTCCTAAGTGATGATATATTCCAAGTCCTTCGCCACTAAATTGCTGAGCGACAACCTAACATTGCCCGGTGGTCAGTAGAATGAAACGCAGATACGCACACTATAAACTCGTCACTGCTTAGGAAAACCGAGCAGTGATGATGTGACGTCACGTTAAGAGAACCGAACTTATTGCATATTCGTTAGTTAAAAAAACCTCTTTTGAATTTACATATAATGAAAGTTATTTTGGTTCAAATAAAAATCATTTCTAAAAAAATTCGAACATCAAAAAATAAAAAAAAATCATAAAAGCTTCAAAATTTTTATTTTAAACTTTTAGGTACGAGTTTAATCTCACAATTCGCAATGAATAAAAAAAAAACAGATTTCATCAAGTGTGAAAATGGGCCAAATTTAATTTTTGTTTTTTTTTTTTTTTTGCATTTCGAATGTTCGAAGTTTTTCGAAAACACGTGAAATTACTTTACATACCAATCGTTATGCGATGCATTAAATTCTTTTTTTAATCAGCAAAAATAAAAAAAGAGTAAAATAAATGATAAAATTAGCAATTAATTTGACGGCTATTTTTTTACACGCAGATGTAGTTTTTTTATAAGAATTGCTTGCTTTTAATCAGTTTTAGAATGAAGTGGTTTATGTTACATCTTTATTAAGTAAGCTTATTTTTTTTAATAAAAGTTTAGGAAATAATTTGAATATGAAAATTAGCTAGGAACTCTCCTTTTAATGAGCGGCTGTGTATGTTATAGTTTTTACGTTTTTCTATGCATTATGTCTCATTTTTTTCCCAACAAACATTCGTAGGCACGTTTTCCTTTTATTCATAAATAACTGCTCCTACGCTTTTGCTACCGTTTTTACATAATATGTTGTTTTTGCTGTTGTTGCTATTATTATTAGATAAATTCAACAGTTGGCGGCTACTGCTGCTATGCCACGTTGTCGTGCAATTTTCAAAAGGGCCAATTTGCTGCATTCTTGCATAATATCACACGCCAAATGCTCAAGCGTTCAGCAAACCTTTGATCAACTACCAACAAAAACAACAATAATATTATACAGTAATATAAAAAATAATAGCACTAATTCCATTACAGCCAACGCTTTTGCTTTGATGGTGAATTTAATTTAGAACAGAATTGGCCCGCAATGTTGCCAACATAATCAAGCACCGCCCATACAGCTATATGCCTGCGTGTATATGTATGTGTATGTGTGGATAAAACAGACAAAAGCAACTAATTCGAGTTTTATTTGTATGTGCACGTTGCGCACAGTCTGTGATCGCTTGATCATCATCAAGCTTACTAAGCACAGGTCGTTTGTTGTTGGCTCTTCATTGATAGCGATGGTCGCAATGCGCACTTCTAATTAATTTCACTCGCAAATAGCCCTTGCCGTTGCACATTTTTGCAGTCTCGTAGCACTCCAATATGTTCGCTTGATTTGTCGCCGCTGTCTTTCAGCTGCTGCACAAATGCGATGATATTTGTTGCACAGTAGTCTAGCGCTTCATTTAGCATTAGCTTGTATGTTGTCTGTATGTTTGTCTGTCTATTTGTCTACTTCTGTTTAGCTGGTTATAGTTTTTTTTCTTGGTGTTTGTGTGTTTTGTTTTACTTTATGACTTTTTTACTAAAGTCAACTAATTTAGCGAAACACTTTTCGTATTTGTTTAAAACGCGCTAAAGCACTTAGTCAGAATGGTCATTAGTGTTAGCCACGAAGAGCTCTGTACGCTAAATATGTTTTTACTTAGATCAATTATTGCGATCAACTTGCAGAAGACCAGTAGGAGAGTTCGCTTTTTTAGAAATATTATTAATCGCAAAGTGATTAATTGGCATTCGGTTATTTTTAAAATTGATTAATAATCACTAACCTTAAGATTAATAAGATTTATCAGGCATCTTTTTTGTGTCAAATACGATAAATCAAAGATTTTTGTAACCTAGTCTTTAGTTACCGGTAATCTCAACTAATCAACAGACTGTTTACATATTTATTTGACTTTATTAAAGATTTAAGACACAGACTACTGCTGAAGTAACAAAAAACCTTATAAAAAAATATTTGTATGAATTATCCAAAAATGTCGCAAAACATAGTTAGTGGCAGAAAGCGGAAGCTGATATTAAAACTTTAAAACTTTGACTAATAATAAGATATAAGTCCCAACGTGAGGATCGGTGAGGAACCCAACTAAACCTAGTCGTGAAATACGCCTACGCAAATCTAATTTTGAATCGAACCACCTTCTAACCCGGTCTTTAGCTATCAATAATATGTCGTTAAATTTTTTGCGACTATCTTTTTTATGAACGATTAATTATGCCAAAAACTTAAAAATGAATTAAAATGAAGTTAAGCCTCAGTCAATTATTGCCATTTCTTTTCACAAATGTTTTTCTTCAAATGCCTAGTCTTTAAATAGAGGTAATCTTTCAGCCAACTTTTCCGATTAAGTTGTATAATCTATAAATTGCGATTTTTAGGACTATGATTAATCAGAAATCTTTCGTTGTCGGTAATTCATAAACCATTTTTTTAAATAAACTTTTGTGTAAGCGAATAATTATCTTTTTTAGATGAGTGATTAATAAAAAAATATTAACTTTAGTTAGTGATATATTTTTTATCTAAATTTTGGGTAGAATTTATTAAATATGCTCTTTACGCTGCTCAGGAGTTGTTAATTTTGTAGCCAGTTTTTTCTGACTATCTTTTGTATTATCGACTGGGTATTCTAGTTAGAGATATTAATAGTAAGAATTAAATAATCTTTAGCTCTCGGTGATTAGAAAAAAAAAATAGTGTGACTACCTTTCTATGATCTATAAAATAAGATAGGTATTAGTATGATTAGTAAGAATTAAAGAATCTTTAGTTGTTGGTTCTGTGCAAGCCGATTTTTTTATAAACTTGTATAAACCTGAATAAAAAGGCTAGTTAGAAACAGAAGCAACAAGAATTAAATGATCATTAGTTCATAATCAACTAATGTATGCTAGTTAGAAATACAATGCATAAAAAATAAATAATATTTAGTAAATATAATCGTACTAACTAGATTAATCAATCAGGAAAATATTTTTTATTGAAGTGCATTAACTGGCTAATAAATGTGCTTGTTATAATAATGACTAATAGAAATAAATAATCTTTAATTTGCATTAATTCATAAGTCTACCTTTCAACTAACTTGTGTAATGTAAAGTGATAAAAAATAATAATTTTTGGTAAATATATTCTATATCTCATACAACTAAGGTCGACAAAAAATTAAATGATCTAAAAAGTCAAATATTTGTTAATTTAATTTACCTTCAGTAGGCGAATTAATATAGTAAACTTGAATCAACTTTTTTTTATTTCTTGTTTGATTTCTAACCTTTGAAGTTATTGTTAGTTGTAAATTAATTGATAATTTTAATCTAGTTATTGAACGTATGTAGTTTGATGATTAAGTGAAACCATTAATTCGCATAATATTTTATTGCCGGTACGTTCAATTAAAAAAAGTATTTTATTGGTGTCGTTCAATTGGTTTCCACTATAGGTTTTAGTGGTTTCAGTTCATATAATCGTTAGTTGTCAATATAATTTTTAATGTATAAATCTATCCATTAAAATTTGAATTGACAATTCTTGTTTCTTGGATCTTTAGAAGTTTTGTTAGTTGTAGATTAATCTTGAAATCTTCAATAAAGTATGTTTAGTAAGTGAAACTCTTAATTCGAATACTATTTCATCGAATACACAAATCAATTTGGAATATGTGTTTTATATAACTAATTTGTATGGATTTGATTAGGGGTTTTAGTTCACCAAATAGTCAGCTTATATAACCGCTAGTTTCTTTTTTTATTTTCAGTAAGTGAATTTATTGATTATATCTTAAATTGACTTCCTTTCATGACTGATTTCTAATCGTTAGAAATATTAGTGTCGATTAATCAATAATTTTAATCTAATTTGTTTACAAATTTGCAGTATGCTGTGGAGGTAGAGCGATTATTTCAAAATAAATTATATTTTTTGGGGCATTAATGAATTGCTTAGTTATGTGTGAGTTAGATTTTATAAATAAGGTACTATACTTTGTAAAACTAAAACTAACAACTAAACAGTTTCAAGACTAAAAACTGTTTTTCTCTATATTTGCTTCGAAAGTTGATCCCAATGCTTTACGTAATTTTGATAGTTATTGATATTGGAACAAAATGATTTTTATTAATTTCGTCCTACGTTGCTCAAAATTGTTTATTTTAATCCAATTATATAATTCGAAAGTAGGCAATGTGTTTGTAACTACTCCACGCCAAGCTCCGCCGGTTCGATTACCGGTTAAAAGTTATCAATATTAAAAATGTTTAAAAAAGGGGGTTTTCAGGCGATGTCGCCACTCGGAAGTGCTCGTACACTTCCCGACTATTTTTGCAGCTAAGAAAGGAATCTGCGTAAAAAATGATCAAATTTGGCATATGCCCTTTCTGAGTCAGTATAGAAGTTGGATGTTCTGTCAATTTGTAAATAAAATAAATGCAAGCACACCGGAAATCAAACTTATAGTTGAAGCTTAAATTTTTTTTGAGTTATCATCGCAATATTTAATAAACCTTCGTGATTCCTACTGTGACTTCGCAATCAAGCGCTTCACATACGGATCAAACCCGATTGACACAAGTTCTTGTAGTTAGTGTCACATTGCTACCACCGCCTGAGTTTAGAATTTACTCCACCACCATTAAGTTTGATAATTTCACTGCGCGCCAGTGTTTCGTTAGATGACTTCCTTATGTGCACAGCGATATGCAATCACGGTTAAATGTTTAAAATATGCCAAAGTTAAACAATTAGTTTAAATGATAAGAATTTGTGGTCATAGCGAAAGGAGGAGTACGAAGGCAGTTTAGTTTCCGAGGAGCACTCAACTCGAAACATTTTTAATTAAATGGCAATTAATGGCAGCTATTAAGTGTTGGTATATTATGCCTGCTAACTAGCAATTATCTATCGCTAATTAAAAATACTTAAGCAGCAAACGCGAATAGGCAAAATAATGAAGAGGATGTTAAAGCGCTCGTATTCTGTGCAAATATGTGACACTTTGTGTGGTCAAAGTACTTTAATAAAAAGGAATATTAATATATTTATGAATAGGTAGCAGATAAGCAAAAATTACTCAGCGCTATCAAAACGTAAAAAAAATTATGAAAAATTTTATTTATCCAACTTTTTATTAAACATACAAACACGAGTAGTAATGTTATGCATTTTATCTTAAACTTTTCATAACATCAACTTTTTATTGCACACAGAGTAATTCTCCTGGTCACGTCCTATGTATCATAATAAATCATAATATTTAACATTTCACACATTCAACTTTCTGTGTTCCCTTTTATTTTGCACGCAACACTGATGTTAAGCCATTAAAATAACGCAAAATATAGCCGCCACTTTGACAAGCGGAAGCTTACAAATTACTTTTGAAATTTCTTTGATGGTATGCAATTAGTTTAAGAGCAAGTATTGATTGTTCAAGGATACAGCTTGTAGGCATTTTCTTTGCTACGTTGCTTATTTTTTTATTTATTGCAATTATCTTCATACACACATATAGTTGTGCAATTAATTTTCTATCAGTAACCTAAGTACGAAAGTGTGTAGCTTGTTTGATATGGTGAAAACCTATAAAGCAACGAAAGACTTAAGCAACGAACTCGATTTCATATTGGTTTAACTTTCGATTAGAGAAATGTTTGTGTGTATATAAAATACGTTTGACTTCAAAATAAATTTTAACACTATGTGTTGAAGTAATATTCAGCAATTTGTTAAAATGACTAAATAAGTGAATTCATTAGCAAGTTAAGGCGTACTAAATTTGGTTATTTTGATAATCATCGTTAATATTAATGTTTAAATATTTGGCATAAGTGCCTGAGGTGAGCACTGTTTGCAATATAGTACGCTTATAAATTATTGAGTCATATATTGTGAACATCTTTTAGTACTTTTAAACTAACTATTCCACATTTGCCACAACAGTTTTGGCGAGTGTGATAATTCAAATCATTTTAAAGCAATTTTTTTTCTTTCAGTGTTTTGTTTTTTTTCCACGTTTCGGTTTATTGTTGATTTTTTTTAAATTGTTTTGTTTTTTTTTTTTGTACACCCCTGTACACACGTTTATGGTTGTTTGCAAGCTCTGTGTGATATAAAAATATGTTTTCATATAACTTACCTTCACGTGAATTCGGTTTCGCCTAAACATAATTCTAAACAATCACGTCGCGACATCACTGGTATCGTGCGTTTTGCATATCCATTCAGTTTGTAGCTTTGCACGCGATCAACACACCAGGCACGTGCACATGTTCGTATGCCGAGACATGATTTTTGTGCATAAATTGTAAAGACAGGGAATTGTGATTTGGTGAGGGCTCCTAAAGGAATAAATGGAAAAGTGAAAAAAAAAATATTTATGATATGCTAAAATAATGTACTCAAAATGAAAAACAAGTTTAATGGATAAGTAAAATGTATGAAAAACAATAATAATAAGTTACATATAACTAAAAACTGATAATAAGAGAAAGTTGAGTAGAAAAAAACCACAAAAGTATTGAGGCTTTTAATTAAAAAATTAATGAAATCCATGCAATGAAACAGAGTAAACAGTTCAAGAAGCTACAAAAAACAAGAGCAGAAGCTAAAAAAAAGTTAAAAACTAAAAAAAAAATACATATGAAAATTTAAAAAAAATTAAATAAAAATATGAAATAAATTAATAAAAATAAAACAAATAAAAAATTTTAGAAATAAAAACATTAATAATATAAAAAAAATTGAAAATTAATTAAAAAAAAATCAAAATTATAATAAATGAAAGTAAAAAAAAAAAAAAACATGAAAAATAAAAGAATGAAAAATAAGAAAAGAGGAAAGTAAAATAAATAAAAACAAAAAAAAATAGAAAAATATAAAAACGGAGAATAAAAAAAATTATAAACCAAATAGTTTAGCTACAAAAGTTAAAAATATAAAATAAAAACACTTCACATAAATGTCTGGTTGTTCCTATTCGTCGGAAAAGTTTCGAAATTTTTGTGTTGTTCCTTTTTAAACGGTTTTATTTTTGGCGCAAGGATCGAAATATTCAAAAAAATCCTATTTGTGGTCTGATTTGACTCATATTTGGAACAAATATTACATGCAGTCCGGTAGTAGTGACATCACAATACTGTGGAGTTCGAGGACTTAGATTGTAACAAATTGTCAGAAAAGAGTCCTTGTAGTAATGAGTCACTAAATGAACTAAATAGAATGAGAAATAAAAGGCAAGTAAGACTAAAAACTTGAAAATAAAATAATTAAAAAAAATTGTTTAAGTTAAACGGTTTTATTGAAAACAATACTTACATTAAGTAATAATAATACTAAAAGCTAGAAAATAATTAGGTAGGTCCTAGGTACTAGTCATCATACTCCCCATCAATCTAGGGTATTGATCAGACAATTAAATAAAAGCGTTGGGCGCATGAAATTTCTAAAAATGTGAGGCATGGCATAACTTGATGAAGGTTCAGTTGGTCTTATATATGACTATCAATAGAAATTTTAAGCGTCCAACGCTTTTATTTAATTGCCTGATCAACGCCCTAGATTGACGAGGAATGTAGTACCTAGGACCTACCTAATTATTTTCTAGCTTTTAGTATTATTATTACTTAATGTAAGTATTGTTTTCAATAAAACCGTTTAATTTAAAACTTTTAAAATTATGTTATTTTTAAATATTTTTCTTTATTTTATTATATTCTGGATGTTAAAATAAAACTTAAAATTAGAGAACTTATAATAAGATAAAAAAATAAAAAATGTTTTGATAAAATAAAAATACGAAACAATAAAAATAAATAAACTTAAAAAGATAAAAAGGAAATAAAAAAATTAAATGCATACATTTTAAAGAGTATAATTTAAAAAAAAAAATTCAAACGAATGTCAGAAACCCTTAAAATAAATATACCACATAATTATTTTTAAAAAATATCAAAAAATTCCATAAAAATTAGAAAAAGTTAAGAAATTTAGCCAAAGAGATAGAAACTAAAAAAATTGTTTGGCATTGGAAAAATATTAAAAATCCAATAACACAAGTTTTGCATATCATATCCAATAAAAAAAATTAGGACTTAAGACAAAAGAAATTATTTTAAAATAAAAAAGTAAATTATAAATGTGATACAATAAAAACAAAGGAACCATAAGGCACGTAAAAATTAATAAAAAAAATCAACAACTTATTGCAATAAAAATACCATTTAAACATTTAAAAAAAAAAAACTTTAAAAAAAGTCTCTTAAATCGAACTAGTACTTGTTTGGTATTTTAAGTCTATGTAGTTCTGAACCAGAAATTTTGATCACTAACTACTGACTTCCTTTCAGGGCTAATAATGGCCTCGAAACGAATGATGTGCAATTGCATTACCAGCAATTTTGCTTTGATTTCATGCTAATGTATTAAGTATCCCACAATTACACTGCAGATTAAAGGGGTGCGTGAACTTGATTTGAACTCTAAAGACTACACCGCTTAGGCATATTTGAACATAATTTATGGTTTGTGAGTATTTGCTTAACGTATACAAAGCATAAAGCGCTTTAGGTAGCATACAAAAAGTTCAAAAACTTTGTAACTGGGAGCAACTGACGTTTTGTTACATACTTTAAAGGCATTGGTAGCATACATAAACGTTATAACTGTGTTGCTATAATTTATAATATTTGGCTGCAATTTTCTATGAATTCGTTAGCAATAAAATAGATATGAGTGTGGATTGGGGATCAATGTTAAATTGGCAGAGAGTAAGCATGGCTGATAGTGTTGTACTCCAATTATACTAAAACTAACAAAATTTAAATTTTCCCCGTCAATATATGGGGTTTTTAACTTTTTTATTGAAATCTGAAACTGCGTTTTATTATATTTTTATAAATATCGCATGCTGTGAAAATCATGGAAGCACTTAGTTGAAATTTTTTGTTTAAATGATTTTAATGACTTTTTTATTATTATAAAAATTCAAGAGGAGGCTCCCCAACTATTATTTTGTCATTTGCTACCATTTTATAAAGCATAACGTAGTTTATTTGTCTACTAGATTTCGTTATGATAAATGGTAATATTACCTTAAATTTAAGTTTTTTAATTTCACAAATGATATAATAATAAAGTTTTAATGTGACGTGTTGATGGATTGATGAGGGGTTTGCGAAAATAACTAATGATGTGAATTCACTGTCAACATAGCGAGTAAAAAGTTTGGATGGAAAACACACTAACACAAAAAGTATAAAATTTAAAGACCACTCTGCTTTAATTAGTATTAATGGTATTAAAATTTACTTGTTTGCCTGCGGGGATCGCTGTTAGTATAAATACTGCTTTTAATTCATTTAATAATATTTTGCATATATTATTTATTATTCTTTAGAAAAGTATGGCTCTTAAAAAATAATCTCTTTTTTTGGCATTCAATTTAAAAACTTGCCAGGTAATTTATCCGCACTAGCACACATAATCCAGTCTCGTAGTTGACAGCACGACACGCCTCACTATTTTGACAAGCATCCAAACAATCCGTTAACATCAATGTGCCAGGCAGGGAATTTAGTAATTTGCCAGGTGCTGAGAAAACATAACTGAAATGAGAAAGAAATAAATAAAAGGCTTAGCAAAAAAGTTTTTTTGTTTTTAAATTAATTAAAAGCAATATTTAAAAAACAGTTCTGTTGAACGCGCCGAAAAGTATTCCCCACAATTTGTGTTCTGCATGATAAAATATGTTCACAAGGTGTTAAAAGCAAAAATGGTTAGAGGAATCGCAAAACGAAAAGTGGGACAGTCATATAGCTTAGTTTATAGAAGCATCTCAATATCCCGAAAATACAGCCGATAGATGCTTCTTGACTATTAGCATCATTACGACAAATTTAATCTGAATTCGCTCGTAATATTGTAACAAACACAAACAAATGGGCAACCAAATATCTTTATATCCAAACTTTCATGTTTAGAAAATCGAAAAGATATTTCAATAAGATATTTCCAACTCATCTACCGCTGTAAAATTGAACAGGTAAAACGATGCAGCAGTGGACATAAAAAAGTAGCAGTGACAATTTTTATAAAATTTAATCTGTAAAATTGTGTTTTTTATTTTTTGGATATTTTGGGATTAAACTTTTAAGAATTTTATAACAGAAAATGTTGCAAAACCTATTTTAAAAACGTTTTCGAAATAATTCGAAAATTTGAGAAAATTTTATGAAAATTTCGAACTTTTTATTCGGAGTTCTATGATATTTTTTGGATTTGGAGTTTTGTAGCGCAATCAATTTTATTCTGAAACACACTTCGGAAAAAATTGTCAAAAATCAATGCGAATTTCGGGAGACTTACAACTTTGCGTTTTGTTGGACTAAAACTGATTGGGCTACAAAACGGCATATCAAAAAAAAAAAAAAAAACAAAAAAAAGAAAAAAAAAACAATTCGCGCACTACATCTTAAAATTTTTTCGAAAAGCTCTTTCTCAGATTATCCAAAATAAAAAAATAAAAATTCAACTGAAGAAATTTTAAAAAATTGCCACTACTCTTTTCTGTTCACTGATTTACACATGCCAGCATGAGTAATTTGACTTACTTAAGTATATGATTGTTCCGTGACATTTCTAAAAAAAAAGATACTGATGATGAATACAACAAGCAGTACGCCTTCTTAGTACAATACTACTTAGAACAATATAAATACAGGAATATTTTCACATGCATCAACTGATATTGCAATTGAATTATTTATGTTTGTACTTAAGTGCTATATTTGTAAGTACATACATATATTAAAAAGAGATATGAGTGATACGCCCGTCAAAACTGTAGAATACCAGAGTGAAGATTATGACGTATGCATAGCTTTACATATATTAATAATTTGTTACTTTTCGTACTTAAGCCTCATATATGTATGTATGTAGTATAGGGAAGATATATTTTAAACAAGTCAACATTTCTAGTGCTTCTTTCTACTTACATGTATATAAACATATGATATGTGAGTACCAATGTATGTTATAACTTTTTGCTCATCACCAATTTATCTTTTGCCAGTTTTTTTGTTGCTGGTGGTGCTTCTTGCCCTGGTTATGGCAAATTAGTGGCTGACATTAGTTTTACTGACATTTTGACTGATGATTTGCCGGGCGGTTGCAAACATTATCAGATGTATATCAGGAGTGAAAAGTAATAATAATGATTTTAATAACAATGTAAATGTTTGTAGCGCGCGGACTTGAAGGCGGTGGAAAAGGCAAAAAATAAAATAAAAAATATAAAAGCACTTTCTGGTCGCGGCCGCCGTGGTGTGATGTTAGCGTGCTACGCCTACCACACCGATGATCCTGGGTTCACGCCCCGGACAAAATTTTAGAAACAAGTTTTTTCAATTACAAAAAAAATTTTCTAAGCGGAGTTTCCCCTCCGAAGTGTTTGGCAAGTACTCCGAAGATATTTCTGCCATAAAAAGTTTCTCCGTGAAAACTCATCTGCCTTGCAGATGCCGTTCAGAGTCGGCATTAAACAAGTTGGTCCTGTCCCGCTAATTTGCGCCTTACATTTATTTACTTGTTGGTAAAGCGTGAGTTCCGCTGCCATGTAATTGCACGAATTGAAAGTAATTAAATGCATACAAGAACCTACTTAACATTTTATGGCAAATGGGACTGAGCAAATTCTGTTAGTTGAATCTCGAATTATGAAGTTATGAGAAAAAGCGTTTTCAAGTAATGCTATTGAAAGAAAAGGCATGTAAAGAGTACAATGCATATAAATTTTAGAAAGTGGCTATTTGTCTGGAAAGAATTATCGTCCACCGAAGGAAATGAAGAAAAACACAATAAAAAAAAAAATATAAAATTTATGTACTGAATAGAATACAGACAACTTTAAAAAAATCTTATAAAATAAATAAAGTCGGCAAATGTTTAATATAATAACTCCGCAGAGAAAGCTCCGATTTGAAAAAAAGTTATTTGCAGTTTAAAGCTTAAATATGTGAGATGTAGAATTTCCACATAATTTGAAGGAATCTATAAGAGGAACATGCAAATCGCTAAAATGTGATGAAAATCAAAAAATTGTTATTTACATATCTATAAATTAACAATGGATCAGTCGATTGACATATTTTTAAAAATTGCTTAAAGAGAATTTAAATTTTTCAAAAATCAGTTTTTGTGTGTGTTTTCGCTGTCAACCATACGTTCAGCGAGAGCATTTCACCACATCAGATGATCAAAAAGGTAAAATGGTTAAAAAGGTGGGTTAGTGGAGAAAGAGACTGAGAAAGAAATAAAGTTAGACAGCGAAAGAGGGAGGGATTGAGAAAGGAGGGCAGGTAGAAGGAGAAGCAGCTAGAGAGAGATGGATATAGAGAAAGGAAGGCTAGAAAAGGAAGAAGAGAAAGAATATGAGTTAGACGAACACGCAGACGAAAAGGGAGTAGCGAATACGAAGGGAGAGAGAGTAAGAAATAAAAACTTCGTAAGTCATGCAGATATATCAAAGTTAGGTCAGAACAATGTCTGCCGGTGTGCTAGGATAAAATATATGAGAATGAGTTCAGTAAACAATTCCAATGTATATTTCCCCCAAACGCAACGTTTGCCTTCTGAAGGGGCAGAATCCCACTTTCTAAGCAGAAAATATCTGAAATAACTTTATATAATAAATTGAACTGGCTAGTTTACGGCTTGGTTGGAAATGGAAATGCCCTGTTTTTGCATTTTTTGATCAGAAATTCCTTTTGATTCTTGATTCAAATTGGCAAATGAAAGGCTGCTTTATGATCTGCAGTATCGCTGTTATCTTTAGAATGAAGACTATACAATTTTGAATACTCCCATCTTATAGACCACCACTCTTGCGAATGTTGAATTAAAATATTAGTTGCAAATGTGAAACCCTTTTTCCTATTTTTTTATTCCGAAAATGAAAAATATTTGTTTATTTTCGTCACCTAGCAAATTTCGAATCACCATGCCTTTCTTCATATAAGGGGTTAATCTAATATGAAGCTAAAAAAAACGAAATCGTATTGTAACGAAAACCAACTACTCTCGCCAGGCTCATGTTCCAGGCTTACCATATATTTTTGAAAGATTCCTGCCTAACATTACCTAATTTGCCCGCAAAATTTCCCTCAGAAAATTGCTTAATTTAATTGAAAATTTACATCAAAACAAAGCAAAGGTCGAACAAGAAACACAAAAAGATTAGTTGTAATGGTCGCAAATTAAAGGCAATGTGCTGTAATACTTGCTATAAATACATATACATATACACATACATACATATTTGTACAAATATCATTATACTTTTTTATTGCATAATTTTCAAATCCGTTTTAAGATAGAAAAGAAGTGGAATATTAAGAAATAAAAAAATAAATCAACAAAAATGAGAGTCATGCAATATTGGTGAAGATGGTTGAACATTGGCTTCTCGCAACTAAACATGATCAATGTCAGAAAAGGTTATCGAATTGGCAAATCAATATCAATTCCATAAAATCAAAATAACATTTGAAAATTGCTGAAAGGTCAGCGCTAGCTGGCCTGTTGCAGAAAACATCAATGTTGTGAGTTCCTTTGTGTGTGGAAATCGGCTGATGATATAAAAATTTTGTTTTTTTTTAAGTACAATTAAAAAAAATTAGTAAAGATAGTTAATTTTACAAAAATGTAATTAAAAAATAAAAATAATTTTTTTATAGAAAAATAAGAAGAAAAAAAAACGAATTATAATGAACAGCGAGTTTAAAAATTATTATAGAACAAGTAAGGAAGGCTAGGTTCGGGTGTAACCGAACATTACATACTTAGTTGAGAGCTATGGAGACAAAGTAAGGGAAAATCACCATGTAGGAAAATTAACCTAGGGTAACCCTGGAATGTGTTTGTATGACATGTGTATCAAATGGATGGTATTAAAGAGTATTTTAAGAGGGAGTGGGTAATAGTTCTATAGGTGGACGCCATTTAGGGATATCGCCATAAAGGTGGACCAGGGCTGACTCTAGAATTGGTTTGTACGATATGGGTATCAAACGAAAGGTGTTAATGAGAATTTTAAAAGGGAGTGGGCCTTAGTTCTATAGTTGGACGCCTTTTCGATATATCGCCATAAAGGTGGACCAGGGGTGACTCTATAATGTGTTTGTACGATATGGGTATCAAATTAAAGGTATTAATGTATTAATGTATATGTGAAGGCGTTTTCGAGATATCGACCAAAATGTGGACCAGGGTAACCTAGACCATCATCTGTCGGTTACCGCTAATTTATTTATATATGTAATACCACGAACAGTATTCCTGCCAAGATTCCAAGGGCTTTTGATCTCGCCCTGCAGAACTTTTTCATTTTATTTTACTTAATATGGAAGGTGCCACACCCATTTTACAAAGTTTTTTTCTTAAGTTATATTTTGCGTCAATAAACCAATCCAATTACCATGTTTTATCCCTTTTTTCGTATTTGGTATAGAATTATGGCATTTTTTTCATTTTCCGTAATTCTCGATATCGAAAAAGTGGGCGTGGTCATAGTCGGATTTCGGCCATTTTTTATACCAATACAAAGTGAGTTCAGATAATTACGTGAACTGAGTTTAGTAAAGATATATCGATTTTTGCTCAAGTTATCATGTTAGCGGCCGAGCGGAAGGACAAGCGAGCGACTGTGTATAAAAACTGGGCGTGGCTTCAACCGATTTCGCCCTTTTTCACAGAAATAAGTTATCGTCCCAGAATCTAAGCCCCTACCAAATTTCACAAGGATCGGTAAATTTTTGTTCGACTTATGGCATTAAAAGTATCCCAGACAAATTAAATAAAAAAGGGCGGAGCCATGCCCATTTTGAAAATTTCTTTTATTTTTGTATTTAGAGTTGAATGTTGACATAATTTACTTATATACTGTAAAGATATTAACCTTTTTTTTAAATTTGACTTAAAAAATTTTTTTTAAGCGGGCGTGGTCGTTCTCCGATTTTGCTAATTTTTATTAGGCATACATATAGAAATAGCAGTAACGCCCATTGTTCAAAATTTTACAAATTTTCTATTCTGCGTCATACGTTCAACTCACCTACTAAGTTTCATCGCTTTATCCGTCGTTGGTAATGAATTATCGCGCTTTTTCGATTTTTCGAAATTTTCGATATCAAAAAAGTGGGCGTGGTTATAGTCCGATATCGTTCATTTTAAATAGCGATCTGAGACGAGTGCCCAGGAACCTACATACCAAATTTCGTCAAGATACCTCAAAATTTACTCAAGTTATCGTGTTAACGGACGGACATGGCTCAATCAAATTTTTTTTCGATACTGATGATTTTGATATATAGAAGTCTATATATATCTCGATTCCTTTATACCTGTACAACCAACTGTTATCCAATAAAAGTTAATATACTCTGTGAGCTCTGCTCAACTGAGTATAAAAACTAAGAAAAATTTGTATTATTAAAACTATAACAAGAATTAAAAATGGATAAAGAAATGTTTTAAAAATATAAAATTTCTTATTATAAAAAATGGAAAAAATTAGGAAAAAAAAATTAAACCTTTAAAAGAGAGTTAAGTAAAATAATAATGTACGTAAAATAATAGAAAGAGTCCAAAAAAATATTAAATAACAAACATTAAAGGAAGGAATAATTTTTCAAAACAAAACAGCTTTATAATCACATTGCAGAGATACAGGGCATTACCCGGACTTCGAAAATGTCACCGTATTGGAAGAAGGTAAAAATTATGTCAACGTCAGTTGGCAACCCTACCATCGGATGACAGTGTGGCAGGGCGAACGACTGAAAAAGTGAGTTGAGCGAGAACAGCGAACTTGGTCGCAAGCATTAAATATTCACTATTAATTTTCTTTTAATTAACTTGTATTTCTTCAAATTAAATAAACATTAAATTTATTATTAAACATAAATCAATTAGCTTTGAAAAGTTAGAAGCTAGATTTATGTATCCATTACGCCTACAAAGTAAGTAATTAAAGAATTACAAACGGTGCAGCGTGTATATATGTACATACACAAGCAACGAAAATTTTCAACGACAAAATGGATCAGCGCAAAAGCACGTATAGCAAACAGCGCAACGTCACTTGATATCGAAGAATTTTCAACGTCGCAGTCAACGTACCACAACTGCAAGGCAGCGCAAGTGCTCAAAATACACGACGGCATTTTGATAGACAATTTGCTACGAATGCAAATCAAAGCATAAACGTATTTGCACTCTATACGATATAAAAGCAAATTCGGTAACGAAACGAAGGGCATACAATTTGTATCCACAACGAAAGCAAAAGAAGCAAAAGCAAGCTTCAACGTGAAACGAGCGACGCTAACTTCTCTGCTTAAAACGACATCGACTGCGCAGTTCAAGTTACCAAGTTACCAGTCACTGAGTGGCAAACTGAAGCAATCAACGAGTCAACGGATAAAATTTGAAGAAGAAACACACAAACGTATAAGAATGTGCACGAAATTCTAAACAAAGAAGAATATAACGAAAAACAATTTTTTGACGGTGGACGGCAAAATATTACAATTGAAGAGGAGCAACGAGTTATTAGCTCAATTCAAAGGCAAGTATAGGGTAAACAAATACGAATATTGGTTTTCTACTAATATAATATTTCTTCTGCACAATGATCAAGCTGCATACGCTAAAGGTTAGCCAGCTGAATACACTTCTACGGGCAAATAATTTACCAGCGTCGGGTACCAAGGCAAATAAACTTTTGAAGTTGCAAGATGTTTTGGGCGTCGACGAGGTTGATGCAAATGAGATTGAGGATGAAAGTTCAACATCCACAAACGATATACGGTTGCAACTCAACAGCTTAAAAGAAGCAATGACATTGTTGACGGCAACTATTTCTACAATTGCGCAAAATGCAACACCAGTACCAAATAATGGTGGAATTCAGCAACAATTAAACGATAACGACGACGAGAGACAAGAAGGTATATCATCATGGGAATCAGCCAATAATTTACGAAGACCAATACGTAGAGAAATGTCTATTCAGGACATGATAGGTGTCATGCCTGAATTCGATCCGTTAAAAGGTTCCACATCAGCAATACAATTTATAACACGCACTGAGCAATTCCAACAGTGTTATAACTGGAAGAAAGATAGAGTACTGATTGCGGTTCATCATAAAATGAGAGGCATGGCCAAACGTTGGCTTGATGCACAGTCAGTTTTCCAAGCATGGTCCGAATTTCGCCAGGCGTTTAAAATTTACTTTCCAACAACGTACAACGCAGCTGAAACGCATAAATCACTTATTAAGCGTAAACGTAAAATCGGCGAAGACTATTTAGAGTATTACTACTCAATGTTAACAATCGGTAGACAAGGCATGGTGGATGACAAGTCTATCAATACGCACATAATTAGTGGCCTTAATGACGCAATTTTAGTGAAGACATTAGCAACTATGAATCTATCAACGTGCAGTGAACTATTGGTTGCGCTTAAGAATTTAACAACAGTCAGTAGTGTTTCGGCCACATCTACGATACCACCACCACAAGCAGTGAAGGCTGAAACAAAAACCGATGGAAAGCAAACGCAAATCAAATGTTTTAACTGCAATGGGTTTGGACATATTGCAGCCAAATGTCCACAGCCTCAACGGAAGCCACGGTGCACGGTGTGCACAAAAGTAGGTCACGAATCGAAGAATTGTAACAAGAAGCCAACGGTTGCAAAAATCGTCGAACAAGATAACAACAACCCTCCTCCGGTTACAAAAACAATCGAATTTGATAGGAAAAAACTGCAAGCATTCATCGACACAGGCAGCGTGTGTTCTTTAATACGCGCATCAGCAACGAATGGCATGAAGACTGAGGAAGCTAATAGATGTTTCACAGGATTTGGCGGGTCCAAAGTTAAGGTGACTAAACAAATCAACGCAGTGGCAACCATCGACAACGTTCAACATGCGGAACGCAACTATGCCAACCATGAATTAGAGGTTCTGGCAATAGTTGAAACGCTACAACCCTACATAATGTATTTGATCGGTAAGAGGTTTACAGTGGTCATGGACTGTAAAGCAGTAGCCGTCACTAAAGCAACAACGCCATTGTTACCACGAGTAGCGAGGTGGTGGCTCAAGCTGCAGGAGTTTGATTTTCTGTGTGTTCACCGCGCAGGAGCAAATAATACGTTAGCTGACGGGCTAAGCAGAAGCCCTACGCTTCCACTAGTAGCACCAACGACTATTGCTGAATCCATATATCGAGTGGTCGATATAGATACCGACTGGGTATCGGATATGCAACGACAGGACGAAGTCTTGAAGGAGATCATAGATGTGTTGAATGGTAAAAACGCATCCAACGCACGGCAGCTGAAGGACGACTACATATTGTTAGATCAACGTTTGTATCGCAAGGTAGGTAATGGTAAAAAGCTGGTTGTACCAAGAGGAGTTAAATGGCGCTTAGTAAGAACGTATCATGATGAAGCAGGACACTTTGGTTTGGATAAGACATGCGAACGGTTGTCAAAGGACTTTTGGTTTGCCCGCATGCGGCCATATGTGAAGTCATACATCGCATCGTGTCCCGAATGTTGCATGAATAAGGTATCAGGGGGTAAGAGAGAAGCGCAACTGCATGTTAGCGAAGTTGTGCCAATACCTTTCAGATGTGTTCATATTGACCATCTAGGTCCATTTATACGGAGTAAGCACGGCAACGTCTACATATTGGTTATTGTGTGTGCTTTCACCAAGTATGTGGTTATCCGAGCGTTACGCAACACGAAGACTACGCCAGTCGTAAAAACACTTCATGAGTACATTAGAGTCTATGGGTGTCCTATGAAAATAATTTCCGACAGGGGAACGGCTTTCACCTCGAAAGAGTTTCAGAATTTTGTAGAGAGTTACGACATCCAACACACAAAGATCGCAGTACGTACACCGCGCGCAATCGGACAAGCGGAACGTGTCAACAAGACAATTTTGGCATCGTTAAAGTGTAGTATTAAAAACGATAAAGATTGGGACGAAGCACTACCGCAACTTCAGTGGTGCTTAAACTCTCAAAGCAATGCAACAACAAAGCAAAGTCCAAACAATTTAGTTTTCAATTACAAACTGCGTGATGTAACTACTAATCGATTAATCCAAGCAATCAATGAAGACAGCAGTGACGACGAAGTTCCATATGAAGACTTCCGATTAGACGCAGTAGCAGAACGCATTAATACCGAAAGAGCTAAATGGAAAAGGCGATTTGACGCAAAGCATCAAACCCCTAAGAAGTACAACGAAGGCGATTTGGTTGTGGTTGATTACGTACCTTTACCCACTGGTATCTCCCACAAACTAGATCCTGCATACAATGGTCCATATTTGGTAACTAAGGTATTACCCAACGATCGATATGTGGTAGAAGATTTACCGGATAAGCCAAAACAGGGAAAACGTTACGCTGGAGTATTTACTAACAATAACATGAAGCCATGTTGTGCTTTGAGCACAGATGATGACGAGTACGACTTTGGAATTGCAACAAATAGTGCTAACGGTTATGATAACCAGAATACGAACACGGGATCGTCCCAGAGTGACCGGGCTGTCAACGTCAGTTGGCAACCCTACCATCGGATGACAGTGTGGCAGGGCGAACGACTGAAAAAAGGGAGTTGAGCGAGAACACCGAACTTGGTCGCAAGCATTAAATATTCAATATTAATTTTCTTTTGATTAACTTGTATTTCTTCAAATTGAATAAACATTAAATTTATTATTAAACATAAATCAATTAGCTTTGAAAATTACAATAAAAGTTTCATTTTAGAAATATTACATATAGTAGACAAACCTAATGACTAAAAAATTAATTTCAAATCCGAGACTTCTAATTGTGCATATGCATACCGCAACCTTATAAAAAACAACAGACACCCCTAATGAATTTTTCATATACATATATATGTATGTGGAATGAAATAAGCGTTTTGTTTTATTCAAATGTTTAATTTCACTTTGTTTGTTAAGGATTTTACATTTAATTTGTTTCTTATTGTTTAATTATAGTTATTTTAAGTTTTCCTTAGTATTAGATTAAATTTTTAATATAATTAGATAATTTTCTTTTGTGTGCGACTTTTATTTCTTGTGTGCGCTTCGGGTTTCAAAGTTTTTCTGAACTCGTCTGTTTTCAGTCGTTGTCGTTGTTCTCGTCTTTTTCGTTAAATTGTTCGTCAGGTTAGAGTTTGTTAGTTTGGTTGTATTTTAAGGCTAAGGTAGCATTTCAAGGTATCAGATCCCACATTCGGCCATCCTGACTAATCGTTCGACCCGAGCGATGTCTCCCAGCGTTTCATATACTCGGCGACGGTAGTGGTGCGCCTAGGACCTTCACTTTCGCCAACCTTCTCTACTTCATACCTATCATGAGCCAGTACCTTCAAAACCTTGTATGGACCGTAGAACTTAGGCTTAAGTCTGAGTCCACTCCCAAATTGCGTACGCTTAATGGCAACTAACTGATTTGGTTTATACTTAGTTGACTCCTTCCTTTTCCCATCAAAGTTACGTTTGTTTTCTTTTTGTATAACAGCGATATTTTCCTTTGCTTGATGGCGTACCATTTCGCGTTCCGCATCCAGATCGGCTACGGCTCTTTTAAAATGACGCCATAGTTTTCTACCGAGTAAAATTTTGGTACAGGCCCAAATTTATACAAAATACGTACAGTGGAAGTTTGTTTTTTTTTTTTTCTTTTCTTGTGCACATTTACTATGTACATTAGCCACTTTAAATGGTGATTACTGTATTTATTTAAATTTTCGCATAATTGAGTAGCGCAATTTATTTCTGCGTACTCAATGGCCGTAATATTTTTTTGCACACGCAAGCACGAGCGCGGTAACTAGACCTTTTTTTTATTGTTCATCTAAATAATAAGCACTTTATTGAGCGACTTTTAGCATTTTCGTCTAGTTATATTTTACCGACCGCACATAGTTAGCTGGAATTTTCGATCCACGCCTGACACCATTTGTGGAATGAAATAAGCGTTTTGTTTTATTCAAATGTTTAATTTCACTTTGTTTGTTAAGGATTTTACATTTAATTTGTTTCTTATTGTTTAATTATAGTTATTTTAAGTTTTCCTTAGTATTAGATTAAATTTGTATTATAGTTAGATAATTTTCTTTTGTGTGCGACTTTTATTTCTTGTGTGCGCTTCGGGTTTCAAAGTTTTTCTGAACTCGTCTGTTTTCAGTCGTTGTCGTTGTTCTCGTCTTTTTCGTTAAATTGTTCGTCAGGTTAGAGTTTGTTAGTTTGGTTGTATTTTAAGGCTAAGGTTGCATTTCAAGGTATCAGATCCCACATGTATGTAAGTACATGCATATTTACACCATCGTCTTAGCGACAACGACACCAATGCTAGGATGATCATCTGAATCGTTACTGTTTTGCTGTCTTATTTATTGATGTTTTCCAATATTTTTTGTTTATAAAAACTGTTCTTTAGTTTGTTTATATTTTCTGCTTTATAATGTTCAATACCTTTGTTACGTATAATTAGTGTTAAACGATTTAGTCTTCTAATCACAGGTGAAGAAGTAAGTAGTTATGTTTTGTTTTAAAATTTTTTGTTTGTGTATTTCTAGCTCCTGATGATGAATTCAGACTGAATTCGAAATATTGAGTAAAAATAAATTAAATCAAAAACATATTCATTTGTTTTATTCAAAACCGGCCTTGAGCTCATTAAAATTATAAAATATTTTAAATTAAAAAAAATATTAAAATATTAAAAAAACCAAAAAAATAAAATGTGAAAATTACAAAAAATATAAGATTCTAAGCTAAGCTGGGTCTGCGAAAATTTTAAAAATTATTAAAATAAACAACATCGAAAAAACAAA
Organism: Eurosta solidaginis; assembly: GCF_040869045.1. Taxonomy (NCBI): domain Eukaryota; kingdom Metazoa; phylum Arthropoda; class Insecta; order Diptera; family Tephritidae; genus Eurosta; species Eurosta solidaginis. Next base: position 268,301,131 of record NC_090319.1, on the reverse strand, counting down.
ACTATATATTTTTTTAATTAAAATAAAAACTAATATTTAAATAAAACAAGTAAAGTTGTCAAAGTTCGGGTGTAACCGAACATAATATACTCAGCGTGAGCTTCAATTGCACATTTAATCTATATATATAAAAAGAAGTGTACATTTTGATTGTCACTCCATAACTCGAGAACGGATAGAGAGATTGCCATGAAATTTTTAGAAAAGATACAGGAAGGAGAGATGATGGTAAGTTGATTTTAAAATCCCAAATCGGTTTAGCCTTTCTTGAGTTATGATTTTTTTTTTTTTGAAAAAATTCAAATTTGAAAAAAAAAATAAAAAGGAGTGTACATTTTGATTGTCACTCCATAACTCGAGAACGGATAGAAAGATTGCCATGAAATTTTTAGTATGGTATATAAATTTGCCTATATCAGTATTTACGATCATTTTTTTCGGCAAGTAGACCAGAGACGGGCTGTGACTGGGATTAGGACTAGGACTAGGACTGAGACTCGGAAGGGGATTGGAACAAAATACATACCACCCTCTGGGACTGGAAATAAGGGATGAAGAAGAATAAGAAGAACTTGAGAGAAGAGAAAGGAAAGAAGGAGACTGAGAAAGAGATAGAATGAGACGAAGATGGAGATAGATGAAGCGAAAAAGACGGAGGGAGGAGTAAGTAAAAGGATTAGGAAAAAGTGTAGAGGGGGAGGGCAGAGTTAGACGGAAAAAGCTTATTAAAATGTATGCAGATAGACCACCTTTAGGGCAGAACAACGTCTGCCGGTTCTGCTAGTTTCAGATAAATTACTTTTCTACATAACACGTGGCACCGTCCGTTTAAAAGAGAAATGTCTCCCCATTTCCTCTTACAGTAAAATTTGATAAGTGAAATATCATTGATTTAAAACTATTTTTTGCTAAGTTATAGCTTATTATTCTAGTCTACGATCCTTTTAAAAATCTTTTATATAAAACTGGGCGTGGCCTTTAACCGATCCCGTCCATTTTTACTAGAAATATTTTCTGCTATAAGAAAAATATGTGTACATAATTTCATTACGATATGTTAATTTTTCTTCGAGTTATGGCTGCCGAAACATAGATAATTGCTTAGTTATAAAAGGGGCGGTGCCACATCCACTTTAAAAAATTTCAGTGTTTTCCAATTTAATGTTATAATTCAATTTAGAAAGTAAAATTCTATTGATACAAAGCTCTTTTTCGCTAAGTTTTAGCTTATTATTTTCGTCTAAGAGCCTTTTAAAAATCTTTTATGTAAAAGTAGACGATCTCGTCCATTTTTTCTAGAAATATTTCCTGCTATTAGGAAAATATGTGTACCCAATTTTGTTAAGATATGTAAATTTTTCTTCGAGTTATGGCTCCCGAAACATAGAAAATTGCTTAGTCATAAAAGGGGCGCCCATTTTTTTAAATTTGAAGTTTTTCCTATTTATTGTTATAAATACACTTGCGAAATGATATACCATTGAAAAAAAGCTCTTTTTTGCAAAGATATAGCTTATATTATTCGTCCACGACCCTTTTAAAAATCTTTTATATAAAAGTGGGCGTTGTCCTTAACCGATTTCGTAAATTTTTCTTCAAACCATTCCTTATAGTAAATGCAACCTCTCTGCCGAATTTTGTTACGATAGGCTTAACCATTTTTGATTTATGATTAATATTTGTAAAATTGATTTTATCACAAGTGGACGGTGCCACGCCCATTTTGAAGAATTTTTTTAAATTTTTATGAAGAGTCTTAATATCAGTCCACACGTCAAATTTCAACAGTCTAGGTATATTATTTACTAAATAATCAGGTTTTTTGTGTTTTCCAAACTGTTATATATATAAAAAGTGGGCGTGGTTATCATCCGATTTCGCTCATTTGCAATACCAATCTATTCTGGGTCCAGATAAGCTCGTGTACCAGATTCGGTGAAGATATCTCAATATATACTCAAATCATCGTGTTAACGGACAGACGGCCGGACGGACATGGCTCAATAAAATTTTTTTTTCGATACTGATGATTTTGATATATGGAAGTCTATATCTATCTCGATTCCTTTATACCTGTACACCCAACCGTTATCCAATTTACATGATTTTTACATGAAAAAAAGGAAAACTATTAAAAAAAGTTCTGAAAAGTTATAAATCTAATATATAAAATTCTTCTTTCACGGTTTTAGAGGCTGAACTCCTCCGAAACGGCTGAACCGATTATCATGAAATTTTGTGAGCATATTGGGTAGGTCTGAGAATCGGCCAACGTCTACCTTTTTTTTCGCTACGTGTCTAGGGTCTTGAGATCAAAACGTGGACCGGGGTACCCCTAGAAGTGTTTATACAATATGGATATCAAATGAAAACTGTTGATGAGTGCTATAGCACAGGATAATTTTCATACAACTGGGAGGCTAGGGTATCGAGATATAGCCAAAAACGTGGACCCGGGTACCCCTAGAACGTGTTTATACAATGTAGGACTTACTACTATTTCTTTATTGTCACCTAACATCCCAACTGCAATAATTAACTACTCTCACTATACATACACATACGTAAATATGTATGCATATTAACATGTAATACCTTTGTGCATTCTATTTTTTAATATTGCTCTTACTTCCATTAAATGAATTGAACTAATCGATCGTGTTTTATTTTCGTGCGCTACTCTAATAAATGGTTATGGGCCCAGACCCATTTTTGTATTAAAATTAAAAAATAATAAAAAGCATTTTTTTTGCGTTCGTCGCGATTTTAATACGTTTACTAAATAATTGTCGTTGGTCGGCCGGTATTGAATTTATTAAATTATTTAGTATAAATTATGAGTTCGCTGGCACATATTGAAAAACTCAGTGCCGAAAATTACGGCACGTGGGCCATCCATATGAAGAGCCTGCTCATCACGTTGGAGTATTGGGAAGTCGTGGGAACAAAGTGTCCAGCTGATGACGATGCTGACGGAAAAGCAAAGTGGGAATCGACAGAATTGATTCACATAAAACATTGCAAAACTGCGAAAGAAGCTTGGACGGTGCTAAACAGTGTATATAGCGCTGATGGTCCAGCGCGAAAAGTTAACTTATTTAAAAAGTTGGTACGCTTCAGATTTGATGCAGGTGAAAAAATGGCCATGCAAATGAACGAATTTAGTACTATTTTGGACAAACTCACATCGATTGGCGTTGAGGTGCCGGAAGATTTGCTGTGTGTTTTGTTGCTGTGGAGCCTACCAGACGAAATGGATAGTTTTGTTGTTGCAATTGAAAGCAGAGACAGTTTGCCAACATTCGAACAATTGAAGGTCAAAGTTTTGGAAGAGGAAAGGCGGAGAAATGAAAAATTTGGCGGTAACAATGAGAGTGTATTTTCGGCGAATTCCAGCAGGTGGAGAAAAGGTGGGAAAGAAAGAGCGGCAGAGCGCAATTCCAGTAAAATAACTGAGCAGCCGAAAGTAAAATCGCGTGATTGGAGTACAGTTAAATGCTACTCTTGTGGTAAAAGGGGGCATATAAAGTCACAATGCAAAGCGACAAAGAAAGAAGCGGTAATGAGTATGAGCTCACATGTAAAGTTGCGAGATAGCAATATGTGGGTATTGGATAGCGGCGCTTCCTCCCATATGTGTAATGATTTAAAATTTTTCTCAAAAATAGAAGAGTGCGAACAAACGGTTACACTTGCATCAGGTGATTTTGTTGTCGCTAAGGGCGTAGGTAGTGTTAACATTAAAAGAAGAATGCGAAGTATAACATTCACTGATGTGCTTTATGTTCCAAACTTACATGGAAATTTCCTGTCGGTAAGCAAAATACTTGAGCATGGTTACTGTGTACAGTTTAATAAAAGGCTGGCTGAAGTGAAGTCAAAAAACAAACAAACAATTTTTACAGCAAAGGCAGAGAATGGTATTTTCTATGCTAACTTTGGTGAGGTTGAGTGCGTGAATGCGGCGGTAAATGAAAACAAAAATAATAATATTGACATTTGGCACAAAAGATTTGGACATTTAAATATAAAAGATATTTGTGATTTATCGAAAGAGAACATTGTGTACGGACTGAAAGTTAATATGCCTAAAAATTTTGATTGTTCAACTTGTGCGGTATGCAAAATTACTAGAAAACCTTTTAAAAAATTCTCAAATATTTATACGAGTGATGTGCTCGAGCTAGTGCACACAGATATTTGTGGGCCGATGAGAACGGCATCCCAAGGTGGCTCGCGGTATTTTATAACGTTCATAGACGATTACTCGAGATTCGTTGTTACGAAATTTTTACGCCAAAAATCCGATGCATTCGAGGCGTTTAAAGACTTTATGGTTGAAGCAGAGAAACAGACCGGGCGTAAATTGAAATGTGTGCGTACAGACAATGGTCGCGAATATGTGAATACAAAATTTGAGAGTTTATTTAAGCAACACGGTATACGCCATCAAACCACGGTTAGTTATACCCCGCAGCAAAATGGGGTTGCTGAACGAGCTAATCGAACGCTCGTCGAAATGTCGCGATGTATGTTAGAGGCTTCGAAACTTCCTCAACGCCTGTGGTCAGAAGCTTTAAATACTGCCACCTATATAAGAAATCGGTGTCCTACAAAATTAATAAAAGGTATAACGCCATACGAACGTTGGACCGGCAAAAAGCCGTCGGTATCGCATTTAAAGGTTTTTGGTTGCGAAGCGGTAGCATTGTGTAATAGGTCGAATAAGTCAAAGTTTCAACCAAAAGGTACGAAGTTGACGTTTGTTGGATATGCGGATTTGACTAAAGGTTATAGGTTGTATAATCGATCAAACCGATCAATTACGATTGCGCGCGATGTAATATTTTTTGAAAATATATTTGGATATGAAAACAATGAATTGCAAGACGCTGATCTTTATAATTTTATTGATTGTGAAGAGGGTATAAAATCTAATCAAAGTCGAATCACAAAAGAAGAAGAAAAAGCAGAACAAGAAGAAGAAAAAGAACAAGAAGAAGAAAAGGAACCAGAAGAAAAAGCAGAGCAAGGGCCACATCAAGATGAAGCGTTAGCACCTGATAAAAATGAAACTGATTCGAGCGAAAGTAGTTATGAAGAAGGTGAATACGTTGTCGTAGCGAAACGCAAACGAGGAAGGCCGAGAATAGTTAGAAGTGGTAGTGTTGGACGACCGCGAAAAAAATACGTGATGGAAGAGACTGAGAGTGTAAACTCAGTGGTTGCCAACCCAGTTTCCGTGACAAGTGCGTTAAATTCGGCAAACGGCGAGCAGTGGAAAGCAGCTATGCAGGCGGAGTATCAATCGTTGGTGAAAAATGATACGTGGGAGTTAGTAGATTACCCAAAAGGCAAAAATGTCATCGGTTCGAGGTGGGTTTTTTCAACAAAATTTAACCAAGACGGTACGGTTGAGAAATTTAAAGCTCGCTTAGTAGCACAAGGTTGCTCGCAGATTTATGGAGAAGATTTCAACGAAACTTAGGCACCTGTCGCAAGACTATCGACAATTCGCTTGGTGCTCGCACTTTCTGTCCAATACAAGTTATTTGTAAATCACATCGATATCGTATCAGCATATCTAAATGGCGAATTAGAAGAAGAAGTTTATATGCGACAGCCTGAAATGTTCATCGACAAATATTACCCGCATAAGGTATGCAAGTTGAAAAAATCAATTTATGGGTTAAAGCAAGCAGGCCGAGATTGGAACAACAAATTAGATTTTATTTTAAATGAGTTGGGATTTCGGCGGTGCAAGTCTGACAATTGTGTGTATATCAATCGAAACGAAAACGAGTTGAATATAATTGTTATCTACGTTGACGATATAATTTTGGCGTGTACATCGAAAATTGCAATGAATGAAATTATTGAAAAATTGAGCGCTAAAATTGAAGTCAAAGACCGTGGACCAATTAGTTATTACCTTGGCATGCAGATCGAACGAGAAGGTGAATGCGGGGCGATCACTATTCATCAGGAAAGATATACCATTAAATTGCTGGAAAGGTGGAATATGCAAAATTGTAAAGGTGTTTCCACGCCATACGCGCAAGGTACCATGCTGGAAAAATGTGCACAAAAGGGCTGCAGTGGTTTCAACGTGAAAGAATACCAGTCACTACTAGGAGGTCTAACATATCTGGCCATCACATCCCGGCCAGATATAGCGTATGCGGTGTCCAAACTGTCACAATACCACAGTCATCCACATCAGCAGCATTTTGTCGCAGCGAAGCGAATACTACGATACCTTAAAACTAAGCCTAAGGGTATGTTGATGTATTTGCCAAATAATAAAAATTTAGTTTGCTTCACAGATTCCGACTGGGGTTCAGACCAGACTGATTGTAAGTCAATGAGCGGTTACGCGTTGTTCTTTAGTGGAGGTTTAATTGCATGGGAAGCCAAAAAACAGCATATGGTTTCTTTAAGCACGATGGAGGCGGAGTACGTAGCTATGTGCCAAGGGACGAAAGAAGTTGCATTCCATCGTAATTTATTGAAAGAATTGGGTTTTACCTTGCTTATAAAAACTCCGACTACTATCAAATGTGACAACCAAGGGGCACAGTTTGCGGTTCGCAATCCAACAGTACACAAGAGGAGTAAACATATAGACATACGTTTTCACTACATACGAGAAAAGTTTTATAGTGGTGACATCGATATAGAATATGTACAATCTTCAGAGAATGCAGCCGATATTTTTACCAAACTATTAGTCTCAAGTAAACATGAAAATTGTTGCGAAATTTTAACGTTGTCTTTTAAATAAGTTTGAAAAAAAAAACATGAATTTATTATCTAATGTCTTGTTATATTGATTTTTTATAAAAAATGTAGAACGTAATGAAATTAATAATGAAAAAGAAAACTTACGTATACATATATGAGGTGGGTTTTGTCTAAGGCTGGGGTAACACTCAGTCAATCCAGAGTCGAGTAAAGGTCCCACAAACCCCTACTGAATAAATACACGATATTTATGTGTTACGAACGCACGCACACACGGCTGGGGATATTTGGCGGACAGCAGCTTTCCGTGCAAAGATGGAGGCGGTGGCTAATAGGCGTAGTAGTAGCGGAGGGGTCGGTACGGTGGTTTAGCGACGGTGCAGTAGCGGGCGGGATGGTACGGTTGTCCGGGAGCAGCGGCGGGATCAGCGCGGCGGCCGGACGGCGGACAGTATTAGCGGACGGATTGGTACAGTAGTATGAGCGCAGTGGCTGGACGGCGGACAGTATTAGCGGACGGATGGGTGTAGCGGTATAGACGAAGTGACGGCACCAGCGAACTGGATGGACGGTGATGCAGCGGCTTAACGGCGGTAGGATGGCGAGCGGCCAACGGTCGTTGTAGCAGCGACGTGACGGGTGCAGCGGCTTAACGGCGGTAGGATGGCGGACGGCCAACGGTCGTCGTAGCAGCGGCGGGACGGATACAGCGGCTCAACGGCGGTAGGATGGCGAACGGCCAACGGTCGTCGTAGCAGCGGCGTGACGGATGCAGCGGCTTAACGGCGGTAGGATGGCGAACGGCCAACGGTCGTCGTAGCAGCGGTGGCACCAGAGGGGCGACGGTGCGACGGCAGCGGCGGTGGGCTACGGAGCGCGTACCAGGGCAGAGAGAGAGAGAGAGAGAAAATAGGCCGGCGACGGGGTTTACCTGGACAGCGGCTGCGTGTTCCGGGCGGGGTCGGATAGGCGTACCAACGGGCTGGTATTGGTCGGTCGGCTGCAACGGGATCTCTAGTCGCTCTTCTTCGGCAGCTGTGGTAGTCGCGGGGACAGTCACCTGCGGAAGAGACTGCGAGGACTGGTTAGTGCTGGTTTCACCGCTGGACACCCCCGCCTCCCTATTTGCACACTAGTAGAAAGTACGTAAGGGGGGCGGGGTTGTACCAGCCGATACACCGTGGGTCGACCCGTGGGCGGAGGGGAAGTGCACCTTAACGGCACAGCGGTAGCCCCTGTGCGCACGCATCGGCTCACGGCCGAAACCAGAGCTGAGGGGAAGGGGTGAAATGTCATGAAGGCATCGGGCCGCTCAACACCTAGGAGGGCGCGGGGGGCAAAGTAGCACAAGGCATCCTCCCCGTCGTCCTTACCTAAGTGAAGGGTCACCCGCGCCATGACGGCGCCCCTACCACTCAGCCAGCCAAAGCTAGGACTGAGGGGAGGGGTTGTATGGTCATTAAGGCATCGGGCCACACCATACCTAGGAGGGCGCGGGGGGCAAAGTAGCACAAGGCATCCTCCCCGTCGTCCTTACCTAAGTGAAGGGTGACCCGCGCCATGACAGCGCCCCTTCCACTCAGCCAGCTAGCAGGAGGGAAAAATATGTCTTTAAAAACACATCCACTCCCGCTGGCTCACCTGCGAGGACTGAATTGCGAAAATGCAAATTCAGTGTTTATATGGGTGGTGACGCAAACTGGTTGAGAATTCAACGCACCATTATTGTGATTTTCATTGGTTCGCAATTTAGTTGGTTGTTGAATATGCTATAAAAGAAGTGGTTGTTGGCTATGCTATAGCAAAATAAGTACAGGGAGGTTCAGGTTTAGGTGAATAAGGAAATACAGGGGGAGTTACGTTATTGTAAGGTTACGTTACAGTCCCCCTCCCACTTCGGTTGACGGAAAGCTGCGGTGGGGGAAAGGTGGATCTCCAGGCATGGCCTAGGTATTATGCCGGTGTGCGTGTGGGCGAAGCACTTTATTTAAAAAAAAATATTTTTTCCAAAAATATACAGAGTCATTCTACTTAAGTCTAACAGAGTTAATGTTACTATTTCAGGTTCAATTGCAAAAAACATCATTCTAATTAATTTAAAAAAAAAATTTTTTTTTTTTTTGTCGGGGGTGGAGTTGTACTGAACTGTATCCGTTGTCATACTTCTCTCGTTCCCTTTTGATGTTATGTAGATGTATATATGAAAATAAATTTTTTTTTTTTTTTTTGTAATTTGAAAAATAATTCACATTTCATTTTCTCTTAAAATTAACAGAGGGTGCATATATATATAAAAATAGAAAATTTTGATTGGTCTCGTCTTCCTTCTTCAGTGCCTTATTCGATTGGTACGATTCGTTTCGTTCCCATGAGTGACACCTTTGCGTGTTTGTCATTTATCACTTCTACCCTCACCCGCTGTGCTTTCCACCGGAATGTCCAGGTTTTCTTGGATTGGTTGGCCGCGCGTTTTAGCCTTAGTTCTGTAAAAAATTCCTCGGGATCCGGTAATTTTTTTTTTTGCGCTGTTTTTGTTGTTTCGTTGGTTTCGGGGGCGCGCCGTTCTTGCGGCTCTGTCGCCGACTCCTTCTCCCGGATGGCCATTAGGTGGTTTATTGGCGGCCCATGAAAAATTTGTATGCGTTGTATCCTTGGTTTGTTTGCCGGCCATAATGTTGCCTCAAACGGTGGGTGCCACGGCCGTATTGGTTTTGGTGAGTCCGGTGGTATGGGTTGCCGGTGTTTTCGACTCATGTTGGATGGTCTGGTTCCTGGAATGGAGAGATAAACGGGTTGTTTATGATTCGTACGGCTTTAAGTCTTGCAAGTGTGCGTGTGCGTGTTGCCGCTTTGGTTGCTCCGGGTGGCCTAATTTTACCGTGTTCGTCGAAACGTATTCCATCACCAAGTACGGGCCGGAAAATTTTGGTGCTAACTTCTGGGCGAATTTGTCTGCCGCGGATGAGAGTGGGTGATCCCTTTTCATCACCTGCTCACCTATACGTGGCTTCCATTGCCGTCTGCGTAAGTCGTAGTGTTTTTTCTGTTGCTTTGAAGCTTTGGCTAGATGCCCTTTTATCTCGTCCCACAACTTGGTGATGGACGGTGGTACGGTTGGTGGCTCTGCTGGTACTGCTCCCTCCGTGCGCACTTGCTGCGGTGCTGTAAGGTCTCTACCGAAGTTGATTTCTGCTGCTGATGCTGTTGTAGATTCGTGGCTGGCCGTGTTTATCGCGAATGATATTTGCGGTATCTCCTGGTCCAGGTGCGGTGGTCGTCCTTGCATCGCTGAGCCATCATGGTTTTCACGACTCGGTTGGTTCGCTCGGTGGGGTTTTCGTGCGGGGCGTAGGCTGCCGTAAACTTGTGATCGATGCGGTGGTCGTTCAAAAACGTTGCTAATGCCTTCCCGACGAATTGTTTGCCATTGTCTGTGAGGAGGGTTTTCGGGCAGCCAAATCGGTATATGACTCTTTCTTGGAGTGCTTTGATTACGCTTGCCGTTGTCGCTTGGCGCACTGCGATCAACTCCACCTACTTGGAGAATTTGTCCACCATTACGAGGAGGCAAGTATTTCCTTGCTTAGAACGGGGTAGTGGCCCTACGAAGTCAGCGGTTACTATTTCCCACGGTCGTGATGATTGCATGGTTGCCATCAATCCTGCTGGGCGTCTTTGCTCGACTTTGTATTCTGCGCATCTGATACACTTCCGTACGTGTTTGAGGACATCGCGGAACATCCCGGGCCAGTAATAGTTCTGTTGTACTCTCTTAAGCGTCTTCTTCACCCCGAGATGTCCGGCGGCGGCGGCGTCGTGGACTTCCTGTAGTACGTCCTTTCGTCGGTCGGCTGGGATGCACAGCTTCCATTGCGGTGACCGCGAAAGTTGATTTCTCGGGGAAATGTGGCGGAAGAGTCGGTTATCGACGATCTGGTAATCTGGATGTGCTTGGGGTTTTTCCCGCACCTGTCTTGCTTTCCTCTCGTGCCTGTCGTTTGTTCCGTTGGTTATGGTGTACAAAATGTCGTCATCGGCGTGTCGTAGCGGGCAGCGGGAGAGTGCGTCGGCTACCACGTTCTGTGCTCCTTTTCGGTATTCTATCTCGAAATTATATTGTTGCAATTCCAGTGCCCATCTTGCCAGACGTCCAGAGGGGTTTTGGAGTGAGTGCAGCCATTTTAGTGAGTGGTGGTCGGTGATGACGGTGAAGTGATACCCCTCCAGGTACGGTCTCATCTTACGGATACCCCATAGCACGGCGAGGCATTCTTGTTCGGTGGCCGAGTATCGCTTTTCCAGCTGGGTTAGGCTTCGGCTGGCGTAGGCTACTACATTCTCGTGGTCGGAATGGCGTTGATAGAGCACGACGCCCAGGCCCTCTCCGCTCGCGTCGGTCTGGAGAAAAAACGGTCGAGAGAAGTCCGGACAACAAAGTATTGGCGCGCTGGAGAGCTTATCCTTGAGTGCTTTGAAAGCGTGATTTTGTTGCGCCTCCCATTTCCAGACTTGTCCCTTTTTCAGCAGTTGGTTAAGGGGCGCGGCGAGCGTAGAGAAGTCTGCCACGAAGCGGCGGTACCATGACGCGAGTCCAAGAAAACGGCGGAGCTCTTTGAGCGTTTTCGGTGCGGGCATCTCCTGTACAGCGGACACTTTTGCTGGATCGGTGTGAATTCCTTTCGAACTGATGATATGTCCTAGGTAATGGAGTTGTTGCTGGACGAAGCTGCATTTTTCGAAGTTTACTTGCATCCTGTGTCTTTGTAGGCGCTCGAACACTTCCCTCAAGATCGCCAAGTGTTCTGCGAAGGTATCTCCCAATACGATGATATCGTCCAGGTAGGCGAAAACTTTTGGTTGGAGTTCGGGTCCAAGTATCGAATCCAGAGCGCGTTGAAAGGTAGCCGGAGCAGAGTGTAGGCCAAATGGCATGACTTTCCACTGGAACAACCCTCTGCCAGGAACTGTAAATGCGGTTTATGGTCGGGATGCTCTGGCGAGCGGGATTTGCCAGTAGCCGTTCTTCAAGTCAATGGTCGAGATGAATTTCGCCTCTTTCAGCTGGTCGAGAATGGCTCCAATTTGCGGCAACGGGTAAGCGTCTGGTTCGCTGGCGGCGTTGAGCTGACGGTAATCTATGCACATCCTCCACGTGCCCTGTTTTTTGCGGACTAGCACGATTGGCGAGCTGTACGCGCTTCGTGATGGTTCTATTCTTCCTCCGGCTAATAACTCGTCTACCTCTTCGTTGATTACTTGTTGCATGGCCGGGTTGCGGGGGTAGTATCGTTGCTTCAGCGGTCGGTTGTGTTTTAGACGAATCGTATGCTCGGCTGCAGTGCTTGGTCCGATGATTTCTCCAAACCGCTTTTGGAGATGCGCCAGGAAGTTTCCCAGTTCCGTGTTTTGTTCGTCGCTCAGGTGTTCTCGGCTCGTCAATGCACATAGCGTATCCAGTTCGGGTGCTCTCTTGGTCACGGTGGCCTCTAGCGGCTGACCATCCAGCGTGAGGATGATTCCCCTCTGTCTTAGGAAGTCCATTCCGAGGATTACCTGTTCGGCCAAGTTTGGGATAACGGATAGCATCGCGTCTGTGGTTCGTCCTTGATACACAATCCTTGCCGGGTAGGAGTTCGAGGTAAAGACACACGTTTGGTCTGCCAGCTGGATGCTTCGCTTGTTGGGGCGCGCCTTGATGTTGTTCTTTTCTAGGTGTTTCCGTACGGTGTCATCTACATAGGATAGGGTGGCGCCGGTGTCCACTAGTGCGCGCACGCTCATGTCCTCGATGAGCACTGGTATATAGAATCGGCCATCTACTTGTGTTTTTGCGGTCGATTTGCTGGCGGGTGGTTCCTTCGGCTTCTCTGGTCGGACGTACGGTGCTTGGCGGCTTCCTTTAATAGCGTTGGATGGCGTTCGGGGTGCGTTCTCGGTAGTTGGGCTAGTCGGAGGGCATGGGCAGTCCCTGGAGAGGATGTTGTCTTGGCCACACCGGGAGCAGAACTTCCTCCAGGGGCCCTTACATTGGAAGCGGTGGTGTCCGCGTTCCTTGCAGCGCCAACAGCACTCTTTGCTGTCGTATTCCATGGGTAGGTGGTATAGGCTGTGGGCCACCATTTTTCCCTGTTTCGCTTCCTCGCCTCTTAACAGCTCATACTCTTCCGTTAGCTCCAGGAGCTCCTCGATCGTCCTAAACTCGCTGCGTTTACCAAAAAGGCGGTATTCCACGCGTAGACCATCATAGATCCGTTCGAGGTGATTCTCTTCGCACATCGTCGGGTGTTGGCGGATCAGCGTTTCCAGTGCGAGGATGTAGTCCTTGGCCTTCTCTCGGCCTTGCTGTTTGCGTTGTCGGATGGCCTCTTCCAAATGTCGTATGTGTCGCTTAGGTAGAAAAAAATTTTGCACCTCCCTCCGCAGATCGCTCCAGCGGTGTATGTGTTGCTTACGGACGCGGTACCATTGCAGTGCTTTCCCACGTAGAAGCTCCGGCAGTGTTGGGAGGAGTCGGTCGACGGGGATGCGGTAGCATTCGGCAAGCTCCTCTATCCTCTCAAGAAATTCGTGCAGTGACTCCTCCCCCGAAAAGTGCAAGTCCCAGCGGCGAACGGTATTCATAAGTTCACCGTCGCTCATTTCGTCTCGTTTTGGTAATGCGTTCTCTCCCTTTCCTCCGTGCGGCTGTGGGCTGTGGATCTGGATTGAAGGGATCGGCTTTGTTGTTGGCTGGGGTAGCGTAGCGAACTTCCCCTCTTCCTCGTTCACTTCTCGTTCCAGCTCTTTCAACAGGTCTTCACTGGATTTCCTGGCGCGTTTCGTTCGCACGTAAGTACTCAGTGCGCGGCGCAGCTCGGCTACGGTTTGGCCTTCCATGTCGATTCGGTGTTCCTTACACTCCTCGATCAGCTTCTCCTTCCTAAGTAGGTAGATCCAATTGAGCGAGTCGGTGTTCAGCAGCGTGCCTTCCGGAGCGTGTGTGTGTGTGTTGTTTCTAGCGGTGCGTTCGTCGAACCCGCCCCGGCAGTGTTGGTGGTGGTTGTAGTTGTTTTTCCACGGTCATCTGCGGAGGAGGGTCCCTGATCGGGCGCCATTTATGAGGTGGGTTTTGTCTAAGGCTGGGGTAACACTCAGTCAATCCATAGTCGAGTAAAGGTCCCACAAACCCCTACTGAATAAATACACGATATTTATGTGTTACGAACGCACGCACACACGGCTGGGGATATTAGGCGGACAGCAGCTTTCCGTGCAAAGATGGAGGCGGTGGCTAATAGGCGTAGTAGTAGCGGAGGGGTCGGTACGGTGGTTTAACGACGGTGCAGTAGCGGGCGGGATGGTACGGTTGTCCGGGAGCAGCGGCGGGATCAGCGCGGCGGCCGGACGGCGAACAGTATTAGCGGACGGATTGGTACAGTAGTATGAGCGCAGTGGCTGGACGGCGGACAGTACTAGCGGACGGATGGGTGTAGCGGTATAGCCGAAGTGACGGCACCAGCGAACTGGATGGACGGTGATGCAGCGGCTTAACGGCGGTAGGATGGCGAGCGGCCAACGGTCGTTGTAGCAGCGACGTGACGGGTGCAGCGGCTTAACGGCGGTAGGATGGCGTGCGGCCAACGGTCGTCGTAGCAGCGGCGTGACGGATGCAGCGGCTCAACGGCGGTAGGATGGCGGACGGCCAACGGTCGTCCTAGCAGCGGCGGGACGGATACAGCGGCTCAACGGCGGTAGGATGGCGAACGGCCAACGGTCGTCGTAGCAGCGGCGTGACGGATGCAGCGGCTTAACGGCGGTAGGATGGCGAACGGCCAACGGTCGTCGTAGCAGCGGTGGCACCAGAGGGGCGACGGTGCGACGGCAGCGGCGGTGGGCTACGGAGCGCGTACCAGGGCAGAGAGAGAGAGAGAGAGAAAATAGGCCGGCGACGGGGTTTACCTGGACAGCGGCTGCGTGTTCCGGGCGGGGTCGGATAGGCGTACCAACGGGCTGGTATTGGTCGGTCGGCTGCAACGGGATCTCTAGTCGCTCTTCTTCGGCAGCTGTGGTAGTCGCGGGGTCAGTCACCTGCGGAAGAGACTGCGAGGACTGGTTAGTGCTGGTTTCAACGCTGGACACCCCCGCCTCCCTACTTGCACACTAGTAGAAAGTGCGTAAGGGGGGCGGGGTTGTACCAGCCGATACACCGTGGGTCGACCCGTGGGCGGAGGGGAAGTGCACCTTAACGGCACAGCGGTAGCCCCTGTGCGCACGCATCGGCTCACGGCCGAAACCAGAGCTGAGGGGAAGGGGTGAAATGTCATGAAGGCATCGGGCCGCTCAACACCTAGGAGGGCGCGGGGGGCAAAGTAGCACAAGGCATCCTCCCCGTCGTCCTTACCTAAGTGAAGGGTGACCCGCGCCATGACGGCGCCCCTACCACTCAGCCAGCCAAAGCTAGGACTGAGGGGAGGGGTTGTATGGTCATTAAGGCATCGGGCCACACCATACCTAGGAGGGCGCGGGGGGCAAAGTAGCACAAGGCATCCTCCCCGTCGTCCTTACCTAAGTGAAGGGTGACCCGCGCCATGACAGCGCCCCTTCCACTCAGCCAGCTAGCAGGAGGGAAAAATATGTCTTTAAAAAGACATCCACTCCCGCTGGCTCACCTGCGAGGACTGAATTGCGAAAATGCAAATTCAGTGTTTATATGGGTGGTGACGCAAACTGGTTGAGAATTCAACGCACCATTATTGTGATTTTCATTGGTTCGCAATTTAGTTGGTTGTTGAATATACTATAAAAGAAGTGGTTGTTGGCTATGCTATAGCAAAATAAGTACAGGGAGGTTCAGGTTTAGGTGAATAAGGAAATACAGGGGGAGTTACGTTATTGTAACGTTACGTTACACATATATACAAAAAATCGAAAAAAATTGCAATCGGGATGAGGCGGAGTTTGTAGGACTTACTACTATTTCTTTATTGTCACCTAACATCCCAACTGCAATAATTAACTACTCTCACTATACATACACATACGTAAATATGTATGCATATTAACATGTAATACCTTTGTGCATTCTATTTTTTAATATTGCTCTTACTTCCATTAAATGAATTGAACTAATCGATCGTGTTTTATTTTCGTGCGCTACTCTAATATACAATACGGATACCAAATGAAAACTGTTGATGAGTGCTATAGTACTGGATAATTTTCATGCAACTGGGAGGCTAGGGTCTCGAGATATATCCCAAAACGTGGACCCGGGTATCCCTAGAATGTGTTTGTACAATATGGATGTCAAATGAAAGCTGTTGATGAGTTCTATAGTAAAGGATAATTTTCATACAACTGGTAGGATAGGGTCTCGAGATATAGCCCAAAACGTGGACCCGGGTACACCTAAAATGTGCTTATAAAATATGGATATGAAATGAAAGTTGTTGATGAGTGCTATAGTACAGGATAATTTTCATACAACAGGGAGGCTAGGGTCTCGAGATATAGGCCAAAACGTGGACCAGGATACCCCTTGAATGTGTTTATACAATATGGATGTCAAATGAAATCTGTTGATGAGTGCTATAGTACGGAATAATTTTCATACAACTGGGAGGCCAGGGTCTCGAGATATAGCCCAAAACGTGGACCCGGGTACCCCTATAATGTGCTTATTAAATATGGATATCAAATGAAAGCTGTTGATGAGTGCTATAGTACAGGATAATTTTCATACAACTGGGAGGCTAGAGTCTCGAGATATAGGCCAAAACGTGGACCCGGATACCCCTAGAATGTGTTTATATAATATGGATGTCAAATGAAAGCTGTTGATGAGTGCTATAGTACTGGATCATTTTCATGCAACTGGTAGGATAGGGTCTCGAGATATAGCCCAAAACGTGGACCCGGGTACACCTAAAATATGCTTATACAATATGGATATGAAATGAAAGCTGTTGATGAGTGCTATAGTACAGGATAATTTTCATACAACTGGGAGGCTAGGGTCTCGAGATATAGCCCAAAACGTGGACCGGGTACCCCTAGAATGTGTTTATACAGTATGGATGTCAAATCAAAGCTGTTGATGAGTGCTATAGTACTGGATCATTTTCATACAACTGGTAGGATAGGGTCTCGAGATATAGCCCAAAACGTGGACCCGGGTACACCTAAAATGTGCTTATACAATATGGATATGAAATGAAAGCTGTTGATGAGTGCTATAGTACAGGATAATTTTCATACAACTGGGAGGCTAGGGTCTCGAGATATAGGCCAAAACGTGGACCCGGATACCCCTAGAATGTGTTTATATAATATGGATATCAAATGAAAGCTGTTGATGAGTGCTATAGTACAGGATAATTTTCATACAACTGGGAGGCTAGGGTCTCGAGATATAGCCCAAAACGTGGACCGGGTACCCCTAGAATGTGTTTATACAGTATGGATGTCAAATCAAAGCTGTTGATGAGTGCTATAGTACGGGATAATTTTCATACAACTTGGAGGCCAGGGTCTCGAGATATAGCCCAAAACGTGGACCCGGGTACCCCTATAATGTGATTATTAAATATGGATATCAAATGAAAGCTGTTGATGAGTGCTATAGTACAGGATAATTTTCATACAACTGGGAGGCTAGAGTCTCGAGATATAGGCCAAAACGTGGACCCGGATACCCCTAGAATGTGTTAATATAATATGGATGTCAAATGAAAGCTGTTGATGAGTGCTATAGTACTGGATCATTTTCATGCAACTGGGAGGCTAGGGTCTCGATATATATCCCAAAACGTGGACCCGGGTATCCCTAGAATGTGTTTATACAATATGGATGTCAAATGAAAACTGTTGATGAGTGCTATAGTACTGGATAATTTTCATGCAACTGGGAGGATAGGGTCTCGAGATATATCCCAAAACGTGGACCCGGGTATCCCTAGAATGTGTTTATACAATATGGATATCAAATGAAAGCTGTTGATGAGTGCTATAGCACAGAATAATTTTCATACATCTGGGGGATAGGGTCTCGAGATATATCCCAAAACGTGGACCCGGATACACCTAGAATGTGTTTTTACATTATGGATATCAAATTGAAGCTGCTGATGTATGCTTTAGTACAGAGTAAGTTTTACACCGCTGGGTGACTAAGGTCTCGAGATATAGGCCAAAACATGGACCCGGATTTACGTAGAATGTGTTTTTATATTATGGGTATCAAATTGATGCTGTTGATGTGTGCTATAATACAGAGTAAGTTTTACACCGCTGAGTGACTAGGGTCTCGAAATATAGGCCAACACATGGACCCGGATACCGCTAGAATATATGTGTATTATGGATATCAGGGCTGTTGCTCAGAGCTCTGAAGTTCATTGCGATATTTGATTTAGTCGCATCAACCTGGCAAAACTGATAAATATGCATGCGAAGCCGAAATAAAGACATGAATTAATAATACCCACATACTTATTTGTATACGTCCTATTCGGTTTGCCTGAAATTTCATATATAAGTTTGCCTATATAAGTATTTACGATGCTTTTTTCCGGGAAGTATAATAGAGACGGACTGGGACTGGGATTAGGACTAGGACTGGGACTGGGACTGAGACTCGGAATGGGACTGGAACAAAATACGTGCCACCCTCTGGAACTGGCAATAAGAGATGAAGAAGAAGGAGAAAAATTTGAGAGAAGAGAAAAGAGAGAAGGATACTGAGGAAGAGATAGAATGAGACGAAGATGGAGATGAAGCGAAAAAGACGGAGGGAGGAGTGAATAAAGAAATTAGGAAAAAGTGTAGAGGTGTAGGGCAGAGTTAGACGGAAAAAGCTTATTAAAATGTATGCAGATAGGCCAAATTTAGGGCAGAACAACGTCTGGCGGGTCTGCTAGTGTAATTTAAAAATGTAAAATAAAAACTTAAAAACATTCATTTATAAAAAACAATGTCTATTAAACTAAAAAAACTTGAGATAATTAAAAAAACACGAACAACAAAAAAACAATGTAAAACAATTTTAATTTAATAAAAACTTAAAATCACACACTGTGGACTCGCTGCCAAGCCGAAGTTCTACTTAGTCAGCACTTTTGCTTTATGCAATAGGCCACTGATGAGTTGCTAGCATGCTTATGCTTTCCCTTGTCCTTCGCCGGAAGTATCTCCCACCGACCACCCTCACTTACAGCACAGCATATTTGTTGTCCTTTCATCTTGGCTTGTGCGCGCTCATGATGCCATCCAATACTCTACAAACGGAAATTTCGCCAATTCGCTTGAGGCCAATGACAAAATGCGATTTAACTTAATAACAAATTACATTTTACCTTTCAACGTAGACATTTTTGCTGCACATTTATAATGGCCCACAAAACGAATTTGTATTCAGCTTTTTGCGACATTTTCTTGCTGATTGTCTTACTACCGATTATACATACAACATGGAAAACATGCGGTTAAATGAGAAGAAAACAAAAAAGAAGGAAAGTACAAATGTACACAACGAATCGAGTCGAAATCAGTACAGCAGCAATAAATGGAATAACAGCAATAAAAATCGCCGATACCGCTATGATTACGCCACGAATTTATTGATTTCACAGCTTATACATATATATACATGTTTATATGTATGTGTGTATGAGTGTGCATAAGTGTAATTGCAGTTACAAGCAAGACCATAAAAATTGTTTGGCATTGCTGCCACAGATTCTTAGTGTTGCTAGATTTTTGTATATAAGTATGTATGTTTATATGTATTTTTTTCTAAACTGATATGAATGTTATTACAAATAGAAGTGTTGCAAATGTGTTACCTTACCACGCCACAAATCTCACATTAATTGGCATGAAATTAAAAAAAAAAGTTGCAAAAAGAAAAATTTCAATTACAATAAAAATTCTTGCAATAACAATAATTTCTCCTAACTCCTTCTATATATCAATTCTTTTTTCCTTTATTTTGCAGGTGAGTTATTACATTTTTATTCAATTGGATTTGCTTCAAATGTTTCCCGCCGGAGTTTTGGTTATTGTTGCATTCGTTTGACGTAATAACATTCCACATAAACAAGCAACATACCATAAGTGCCGTTTTAAATTATATCCTATGCCGCCGTTTGTACCGTTTTAGCGGTAACTGCCATTGTCATTGCCACACTGCTACCACTTATGTCATTGCTACAGCTTTTCCAAGGTTTGGCCAGCGGCACGCTGCTCTGTAGCTTCTAATGCATTGGACAGTAAAAAAAAGTTCCATTGCTATTTCTCATACAACTGCAATAAGCTGGCTCTTTTACATATCTATCATTATTTACATTTTTATAAGGCGTGTGCGATACCGAATGTGTTGTGCAAATATTTTATGGCCCAGATTGCGGTTGTTGGTCATTTGTAGGGCTTAGCTTTTGGCAGTGGTGGCAGTGGTATATTACATCATTCGAATCTATGCAGCGGTGAATTACCTAAGTATTCAAGAAACGGACTTTCGCATATATTTTTACTACTTCAAGCATATAAATTTAAAATTTTAACTGCCATGAAAATGTACTTTTTCATTTCATTATTGTACCGATTAGGATCCCCTGCGGGTAAGGGGTTGTAGAATATGCCCGAAGTAGGTATACCGATCGTAAAAGGTTATGAAAGTACCCTGGCTAACCAATCCATGAGTAAGGTGTCTTAATTCGAAGCGGAGCAGTGTATCACCTGCGTGACCCTACCACGGTCAGGTCTTATCTTCTGTTCTTGGGTTCGCCCCCCTATTGGGAGAATCGCAGGACTGTGGTTTCATCGCTAAGAATTAACTCATAAATTCGCTCTGAGTTTCCCGTGGAACCCCAAACCTGGGAAATTCGGTCTCTTGATTGTTACAAAGACCTGAATCATTGAAAACTGACCCTGAGGGGCAGATGAAAAGGTTGGTCACATCCCATAATTCTGACGATCGGCGAAAACGCTGCTGAAATGAAGAAACAGACGCCTATCGTAAGTTAAAAACAATCGATAATTGTGAGAGTGTATCAGTGGTCTTCTTGTGTTTTGAGATGTCTGAAGCTGCCTTAAGCTACGTTAGGAAAGGATGACTTAAAAGAAGGGTTGGCCACATCCATAATTGTGGCGGGAATTGACTGAAGATGCTTGAGTAATCGGTTGAGTATGTTGGTTGACAGCAAGTGTAAATTGAAGTGAACATTGGAACGCAAATTAGATTGAAAATTGTATTGTAAATTTACACAAAAATGAAGCGTAATGAAGATTTGTCTTGCATCTTATTGTTTTGTCAATGGGACGTAGGTTGGAACAAGATATGTCGAGGTATTGACGTGAAAAGGTGCATAGCGTTAGCCAAACTTGTTCAGTGGAAACAATATCGAAACAAAAGCAGTTTTTTTCAAAAATGAATCACAGGTTTGTCGCATTCCTAAATTGTGATAAACACACACATACATATGTCATAGTGATTTTTAATTTAATCATATATTGAGATAACAATAACCAATGAAATAGGGATACTTAGACAAACTCGGAACTGGCGGTGGAGTTGCTGAGCAACCGGGTGCCATTTACCTCGAAATGAAACTGCGGGGTATAGATAGGCCCCCCGACCTCATCAAGGCTAGTTGACTTGAAAACCCAACTTCAGCCCATTGGTACCAACTTTGTTGGGCTGGTCATCAACACTGTGTTTCATGACTGGTATACTTTTACACGTATACTTTTACACTTTATGTACCGATATAGAGATTTCCGAAATGTTTGGGCACTTTTATGGGTTTTGTTGGTCTTTTGCCGGTTATTGCTCCGGTGCATAAGTTTCTATGAAATAGATGTTTTTTTAAATACAGTTGGATACAAGGCGTAGTATTGTCAAGAAGACGGAGTTATAATAGACCCTCGATTTTGATGAGGGTTTTTAGTTGGTTCTTGCTGCAACTCCAGTTTAACTTAACCTAAGGTCTTGACGTGCTTCTCTGAGGCTGAAATGCATCTAATACGGCTTAACTCACACTCTACTAATCTTCTCCTTCACATAGCGTTAAGTGGCATGCCTAATCACAACTTTTGCAGATAAGGCAAGTAAGGTTAAGGTCAACTTCTCTGACAAATGGGAAAGTATGGAAATTAGCGCACACGATCTATCTGTGGCAATGGACTGATCTTGAAACTTCCGTAAGAATGCCTAGGTTTCTGGTAATTTATTAGAAAGTTTTTGTTATGTATTTCGTTTTTCTCCTTCAATGGGAGTACTCTCGCCTTATTGTGTAGATCATGTTCGTGCAGTTTCCTCTAAAAGTACACAAGCAGCTGGCTTTTTGCTTTTTAGTTAGCTATCAGCAATTCTTAGCCTTTACCTTATATGCTGTCAGCGAGAAGCTTAAGGATTTTGTTGAAGCTTTGAGACTGGCAATTACGGCTGCATTCTTATGGATATAAGATCAATATTGAGCGTCTCATACACTACTTATGGCTGCCGTTCATTACTGAACGTCTCACCTACAATTTATGCTTGGCATACAACCGGTAGCTTAATGCCATCGATGTGGCTGTCCATAGTGCCGAGATTCAATTTTTACGCGTCCCACGACTACCGGCTGCAAGTACGCGAGCGACTCGATAGCTTCCCTCTCACTCAGAACTTTCCGTACTGTCATTTATTTGCTATATACGGTACAAGAATTCCTTTAGTCTTTTCAGGTTAATCTTATTACTTCTACGATTTTTCCGTCGGTATCAGGCGTCGCTTTCAAGTAACCAGTCCCCCACAATCGTTGTTTTCCGGTTGCTATTAAGGCTGTGTCATCGGTGTACATTCTCTTACTTTAGAGTAGCCTTCCAAACTTGATTTGTTATGTTAGCACGTCTAATTAGAAGTTGCTCGTCGAATTTTACAACTGGCCCAACCATAGTTGTGGAGACTATTACGACTTTGGATTGTAGATGTTAATCGCTCCCAAGCTCATAATAGTGGCTTCTCGAATTTTTGAGCATTTAATCGGGAATCATTTGCGGAGGGCTGAGATAAGGTCAGCGACCATAACGCCATTAATATTATAATATTCAAATGGATACAAGTGGAAACAATTTAAGTGTTAAATTTATCAAATCTAAGAATATGGAATTTTCGCTTCCGCCATTGGTTTCTTTATACTCTAAAATCGTAATGACTAAAACAATTGGCCTTATCTCTAATTCTACCAAAAATAACCAAATGCTTCCAGCCGCAGATTTTAACCTTTTGATGAACATAATATCACTTTTATTAGCCAGTTTGTTAGCAATTTCCTTGAAGCATTAAACCAACTCAAATATTAGTTCAACATTGTATTCTTAGGACATTTCAAACGATTTTAAATTATATTTAATCTTTTTTTGTCATCGCTTTTTGATTGTGCACATCTGTTGACCTTCAAGAATCCCTGAGAAAATATTTATTTGTTATTTTTTAACTCAATTAAATTTGCTTTTGTAATGTTGCAATAAAAATTTTAAAAAATGTTTTCTAATCATCCAGTACCCTTGCCGAATATAAATAAATCTATGCACAGCAGTGTGCGCGAAAATTGCAGTCAAATTTTTATGAAATTTCGTCAATTAAGGGCCTCATTCTCTATTACGAAACGAACGTTCGTTTCGCCTCAGAGCGAATCGCTAGTGTATTTGCATTATGTTAAACAGTGGCAACATATCATTTGATATTTGCTTTCACCTTTCTCTTTGACATAAAGTAGGAAACGTAAAGCCCGAACGTAACGAGATTACCATTGCTAGACGAAATCATTTGGAGGCGAATCGGAGTCTGAGCTATCGTTCGTAATACAGAATTAAGCCCTAAATTTGTTTTGTTTACTGTCGTTAGCTTTAGTAAAATGTTCAATGAGTTTTATAAAGTTTTCTAAAAATTAACTTCGTGAACATATTACAACACTTTCGAACTTTTAATTTATAATTTTCTGAATGTTTTTGGGCAAGCAGTTTTGTAGCCCAATCAATTTCAGGCTCACAAAGTACAAGTTATAGGTCTCTCAAAATTTGCACTGATTTTTCTCAATATTTTTTTTCGAAAGGTGTTTCAGATTTTCTGCCATATGCAGAATTAAGCGCCCTTCGTATGGAAGAACATACAAAACACTTTTGGGAAAAAGTTGTCAAAAAGCAAAGAGAATTTTGACAGATCTGTATTGTACCTTGTTAGACTAAAACTGATTGCATATTTAACAAATTCAGAAAACTCGAAATTATAAGTTCGAAATTTGCGAAAAGTTTACTCGAATTTTTGAAAAAAATAAAAGAAAGTGTTTGTAAGATTGGGTTTTGTTGTTTCAAGTACAAAATTCAAGAATTTTTTTTATTATCGAAGATAAAAAAAGACTAATTTAATGGTCGAAGTTGAAAAAAATTTCAACTGCTTTTTTCGTCCTCGCTGCTGTATATAATGTGCTCATTCAGGTGCGCAAAGGAGTTAATATGGCAAGTTCTTCTTTTTCAAAGATTCGTTGTCTGTATTTATGACATTACGAACAAAATCAATGTCGCAGCAATTCAGCTACAAACAATTCTACAGCCAGCATACTTATTTAAGCTAAAATATTTGTGTAATATGTTGTGCGCTGTTTTAAGTTGGCTTCATATGTTGTCCTTGCCGCCCTGCATTAGCACTGCAACAACAACGATAACAACACATAATGACATATATAGCACAATTATTGCAACAAATAACCGTAGCGACAAACAACTGCTTCCGGCTATGCGTTTGGCTGTGCAAAAATTGTAAATAAGACAATCACAGCAATTGTTGCAATTGCCTTTTGTTGCATGCCGGTTGGATGGCTGACTGACTGGT
Organism: Eurosta solidaginis; assembly: GCF_040869045.1. NCBI lineage: Eukaryota > Metazoa > Arthropoda > Insecta > Diptera > Tephritidae > Eurosta > Eurosta solidaginis. The sequence goes on along the minus strand of NC_090319.1, from coordinate 268,276,539 downwards.
GACTAGCCACAGTTCTATTACCTGCTGTTGTGCTGCTGCATCAGTGGCATACTCGTGTGCAGGGAATTGACAGTTGTCGCACTGCATTGCTTGAATATAATGAGAAATGTCTTGCCTTAACTTGAATTGCAATTTTAAAATTACATGCGATTTTTTTCGCCAACTCCTTTACGCTCCCATGCAGCTTTTTTTGTTGTTGATTATTTGCATTTAGCGTACACCCTCAGCGTTGTATGCATTGACGTTTGAGGGCATAAATTGTTTTGTATGCCGCTTGCTGTTGGAAAGCTTCAATCGACTGTGACTGTGTTTTTGCATTACAAAAGACTTAAGCAACGAACTCGTTCGCTTTTGAGTCATTCTTCTGCCGTTCGTTCTATGTTTTTGTGTATCTGTGTAACTCTGTATATCTTACATTTTTTATTACTACAGGAGCATTTGTGTGTTTTTAAGTAATTGTTTTTGTTGCTTCTTTGCTTTTTTCTTATGCATTTTTGTTATATAATTCGCTTGAAATTTCTACCGACATTTGCCGGTAATTGTTTATGTTTCTTGCAGATATCTTAAATTTCCTTTTTAAGTGATTCAATTGCCAGTGGAAATATTACAATCGTGTTGCTCGATTTGGTTAGACACTTTGCAGTCTTCCACATTAAGTAGCAAATGCCACAACTTACTCACATTTCTAACTGCCAACAGCATGTGCACAGAACAAATTTGGTCTCATTGAATTTATTTCTATAAATTTCTTATAATTTTTTTTCTGCTTTGTTGATTGTTCGTGCTTAGTGCCAAGCGTGAGATTCAGCGCAAATAAATTGAGTAATAAAAAACGCAAAGACTGATAAATGTGTAGGAAGTGTGTTAAATTTATTTAAGGGTGGGAGTCAGCAGGTGGCTACTGCAGGTCAAAACGGGAAAGGCGGGAGTCGTAAAAACAAATAAAAAAGGCTTTGTTTTCAAGGTTTTGAACTTTTTCAAATCAAATGAAAGATTTTTCAAATCAAATAAAATTAGTTTGTTTTTGTTTTTATCCGCTTATTGAATTAGGATTCTTGGTTCGAATTCGAGCTAAAAGCCTTTCAATTTCATATGTGTTGAAATTTTCAGAAATCTGGTTTGAAACAAAATTCATAAGAAATGAAAAAGTTTCATTTGATTTGAAAGAAGATTCATTAGAAAGAAATTAATTTAAATCAACTTAATAATAGATATCCCTGAAGAAGGCAAGCAAGCGTCGAAACGCGTAGGAGGGTGAAGGAAAATTTAAAGTTTGCCTTTTATTTAACGACCGGAAGCTCCTAACCTAGCATGAAAAAGTTTCATTTCATTTGAAAATAAGTTTCTCTGGTTTCAAAAAGCTTCATTTCATTTGAAAAAAGTTTCATTTGATTTGACCTGCAAATCTAGAAAGCACAAGTAGTGGTACCATTCACCTTCGCTGTGTATTATTCCTGTAAACATCTGTGTTATTTTTCTTCGCTCAAGCTTAGTATAGTTACGCCTACTTCGACAACGGTTATTTGCACGATTCCCTCTGTTAGAGCCCCAAAAACTTTGAACTGAAATTCAGCGGCAGTGAGCGTTCTATTGTTGCTTGGCTGTCAGAAAAGAATACTAGGGATTCCAGTCCACGCATTCTGCCCATCCTACAGGCTGGAGGGGCTGATAAGCGCAATACAAAGCTTTATAGCTTCCGAGCTACCCAATTGTCAACCTCACCTAAGCGAAAAGCTCCACTTGCTTGGTTTTCCATTGTTCTTTCCAGGATTTTACTCCTCACGTAAAGGATAATATCAGAGATACTAGGAGTTTTATTACCAGTAATAAGTCGTAGTCGTATATCGCTAAATATCTGCTTGCTTATTATTGCTCTACTTATCACAGCTGATATATCGAGGTAAAGAAGTAGGGAGCGAAATCCGAAATTCTTATTGATTCATGACTTGTTACGGGTAATTTTTTCTTGTGGGCATTCTTCTTGAAGCAAACGTCACATCAACAAATGCGAAGAGAGTAAATTGCTTCTCAAGATGGGATTCGTTATCTGTTCGAACCACTATATGTAGCGCAGTTTTCGTGGGCTTACCCCTCAGGTAGGCACGATGTGACATAAAAATTGGAACTTGTCTGAAAAATATCTCATGTTCATTTGAGAAGTGTTAAGACTATTTCGAGAACTAAAGATGTATTACATATTGGCCAGATAATCTCCCATTCCGCTCGACTTTAGGGTGACAAGCACCATAATTTATTCTGAAATATAGTTTTATTGAAGGGAAGAATTCCTCTAGTTTCTTAAAAAAGGGTTTCTTTTACAGTTTAGTGACGAGCGAATTCCATTAATCTTCAGCGATTTATACGGCGCAAAGCTTTTTTTTTTATTTTCTTTACGCACTTTCTTGGCGGCCGCCGTGGTGTAGTGGTAGTGTGCTCGGCATACCACTCCGAAGGTCCTGGGTTCAGCACCCGGCCAAAGCAACATTAAAATTTTAGAAACAAGTTTTTTCAATTAAAATAAAGTTTTTCTAAGCGCGGACGCTCCTCGGCAGTGATTTGGCAATCACTCCGAGTGTATTTCTACCATGAAAACCTTCTCAGTGAAAACTCAGTCGGCATAAAATATGTTGGTCCAGTGGCGCCAATTTTCAGGAAAATTTCAAAAGGAGCACGACATAAATAGAAAGGAAAGCTCGACCTAAAATCTCTGCGCCTTATATTTACTTTTTATTTTTTTGTATGCACTATAACGGCAATCCAGCCTTTAAATTCAATTTCTTAGACTTCCAATGATGCGTGCACACACAGCTGCGTGCAGTATCTTTCCTACTGGGTCATACTGATGATATACCTTATCTTATTGTTTTTTTTTTTTTTGTATATAGCGGCGTCCTTCATTGTTGACCGAAATATCATTATCGAAGCCTGATAAATGAGGAACTTATGCCGAGCCAAGGTGGAATTTGGTTAAGTTGCGGTCGTAGCTATCTCAGCAGAGCCCAATTAACGAGGTATCACCAGTAAGGAAAGAAATTGTAGTAAACCGATGCAACCATGATTATACGAAAATGATAAAAGTAACAGAACACTGCTTCCTATTTTCTTACACACAATGCAATTGAACCCCATTGACCTTATGCGACCCAAGATGTCGTCATGGGAGGCTTAAGTACGTAATGACAAATGAATTTTTTAAAGGTTTTCGATAAAATTTTACGAAAGGTTAAACAATTTTTGTTTAGAATTCGCGGCATTTTTTTGAGTATGAAGTTTTGTAGTTTATCCAACCTTAGTCACACAAAGTACAAGTTATAAGGATCTCAAACTTCGCACTAATTTTTGATAATTTGTATACTGAAGGGTGTTTCCGATTTTCTTCAAACGGAACTATGAAAAAAAATTCTCAAAAACCAATGCGAATTTTGAGAGACCTATAACTTGTACTTTGTGAGACTAAACTTGATTGGGCCACAAAACTGCATATACAAAAAAAAAAAAAAAAACTCGAAATAAAATGTTTGAAATTTTAGTAAAATTTGTACGAATTCTCGATGTTTTCCGAAACCGTTTTTGAGATTGGGTTGCATAGCTTCATTGAAGTTGCTCTTTAAATACAGAAAATAAAAAAGAAGAAATGTGATAAAAAATTACTGGTGCTATTTTCGTGTTTGCTGACGTATGTCAAAAAAAAATTCCACTAATAAAAAAAGCGAATATTGCAGGCCATCATTGTCACGTAATGATTGACAATTAATATCAACTTGACACCTTTTGATTGGCGATGTGCCATTATTGCCGTAATTATGGGCTATTTATGGTGCTATTAAAATAAATTTAGTTCCTTTGAATATGAGTGCGGTTGGGATAATTGATTTCCTGGGAATGGTATTTCCGATTTTAGTGAATACAAAAAGAAATAATAGGAATCATTTACGATCATTGAGTGCTTTGGCAATTTATGCGAAAAGCGAAGGAAATGTGCATGTCATTCATATGACAGAGCGCTTAGAAGACCTGATCGCTAGACATGCCTTAGTATTTCCATGTGTGGGAGGAGTTTATGAAACTGCGATTCCTAGTGGGATTATCTATTAGCAGTGAAAAATCTCTGGATTATTTACAAGATGGGTAGGGCACATTTGTAATACGTTCGCACTCGCTTGACCACAGAAAAGGCCTGGGTTCAAGTACCGCGCAAAGCAACGCCAAAAATTTAAAACATGTAGGCCCTGTCCCGACAATTTGTAGGAAAAATAAAAAAATAAAAACACAACACAAATTAGAAGAGAAGGCCGGCCCAAATCTCTTCGGGGTACGCGCCTTCTATTTATTTTTTTTATGTGTTTGAATAACTTTTTTATATTCAATTAAAAAAAAAAAAAACATGTTACGCAACCGCACGGGCACCCGATTTTTCATGTAGTCCCGATATATTTGCTCTTGCTTATTTTAACCCAAGTTTTCGCAGCTAAAAACTACCGCACAACTTGTCACTGCCATCTTCTACATAACATTAAAACTTTTGCCACATCAATTTTGCATTATACTTACCCTGTAACAATTTCGAAGCCAATCAACTCCGGATCGCATTCTTCAACTGTATTGCTGTGTGCGCCGCTAGGTGTACCAATGCTATTGCCACTATCCAAAGTGTCAATGTCCTCATCGCCAATCTCTTGCGGCAATTCTTTCTGTTCTTTCGCTAATTGATCCCCTACTTGATCGGCATCAGTGTGTTCAGGTGTAGCTAACTTTTCAACAGCAGAGACTACTGCGACTACTGCATCACTTATGTTTGCTGCATCGATAGAGGCAGGTGCAGCTGCTGTACTACCCTCCGCCGCCGTCGCCAAGATGCCACTAACTCGTTCACTTTCTGCGTCATTATCTGCTACTGCAGCAGCTGCTGCTACTGTGTTCTTTGCAATGGCATGTTTTGGCTCAGAATATGTGGCAATTGCTGGTTGTTTGCTGTTAACTGGCGCAACCGACATGGTGTCTGATTGATGTTTGGTTGCATCGTCATTGCTAGCTGCCGCATCAACGCTATTGATAACTCCAGCATTAGCAGGTGGGGATAAAGAGGCTGGTGATGCTGCTGCTGTATCAACTAAAGCTTCCGCTAATACTTGTTGTTGTTTTTCTGCCAGAGGCAATTTGCTATCCTTCGTTGCGGTGGAGGTGGTTGTTAATGCTGGTGCTGCTGCGCCGGATGTCACGGCCGCTGGTGCTGCAGGTTGTGCGCTTTCAGCTAAATCCAAACGCGAACGTCTGGCTGCTGTTGTTGTAGTGGCAGAAGAACCGATAAGCAGACATAGCAGCAGTAGCTTCGAGATGTTGTTATTGCTTTTGCTATGCTGCGTCCTGTTTTTACAGTGTCTCATTTTTATGCATTTGTTTCTGTTGTTGGTTTTGCGTTTGTGACTTCCAGCTGAATAATAAAAGAGAAAAAATGCGTATAAGTAAAAGCGAAACAAATGAGCAGCAAATAATTTAAATTGTTGTATAGTAAAATATGTTAGTAGGCGTGTATGCGAGGTGCAGGTAGAAATATTTAAAAGTGTTGTAAATGCAATTGACATGCTGCCGAGTGCTTGCCCTGTCGCGTTGTTGCTCTGTGCAGACAAATTATACAGCAAAATCGTGAAGGCGTTGCCCGCACTAACTGCCAACAGCCAGTCATACATTTGAGAACTCAATTGAAGTCGAAATGCGCGCGCATTCAGTACTCCTAGCTACCCACCCAATTAGTTTCTGTGGTGTCGACACCACCTTTGGCTATTCAGCAGCACATTTAATTTGATGTCGCCCGCTGGAGGACCTAAGTAATACGAGTACGGCCAATGAAGCTCTTGCTTGCAACTAATTTATGGTTCTGTTAACCTTCAATATTTTTTTTACTTATCTAGCGCATACGAAGAGTTTAGAGCGCATAGATTTCGCACAGAGCTGCGGGCGCATACGTACAATTATAAATTAATTTAATCAATTTTTTAATGTTGAATTATAATGAAAATACATACTATAAGTATACCCCGAAGTACAAAACTAGTTCGTTTTGCTTGGAGATTTGAAATCACTGCTTTTAGTGCTCCTTGAGACGTTTTCAAATGTTGGATATGTGGTACAGCGTTGGTTAGTGGCTGCGTCGCCCTGAGAGCAACACTCTACTTGGCACTGAATGTCCGGGGATTAGATAAGGCTTCAAATTTCGGGTATTTGCTGCTTATATCTGAAAGTGTTCACGATAAAGTTCTGAACATAGCTAAAGAGTTACATGAGGTATGAAGGAAGAGTGGGAGTAGAAATGAGAATGGGACTAAGGTTAGGAGTGGCAATGGAAGTTTGAGTGGGAATAGGAGTGGAAGTGAGAGTTAAAGAGAGAGGGTGGTGGGAATGCGAGAGGGAGTGGGAGGGAGGTAGAAAAAGCGGGAGGAAGTACGAAAGGAGAAAAAAAACAGAGGGGAAGAACAAAGTCAAAGCTCGGGCACAACAAAGTCTACCGATGCGTTACCGAACTTATTTAAAAGAACTTAAATGGATATGAAAAAACTACTTCTATCCAAAGTGCCGAGCTACCACAAACTTAATCTTGCTGTTTTTCTTTACTCGGTATGTAAATGTAAATTGAAACCCATCTAAACTCATCTAACTATCTTTTGATTTGTACTCCAAGTTTTCCCACATCCAACAATACTTTGGTTTGTATATTTTCAGTTGCGAATCATTCACTTCCGCCCTTGCGGGCTATTTCGATTCGTCTTGTTTTTGTGCTACCCCAATCGTATTTTTTTTTTTTTTTTTTTTGCAGAATTCTTCTTTCTGTGCATATACTATGTTTTTTCGCGTTTTTTTGCTTTGCATTCTTGCATAGCTTGCGGCTTGCTTTTTGCATTCGCTTCATTTTACATTTCCTGCTCTTGTCGGTTTAAGAAGATGAAACAGCTTTAATTTGAATCAATTAGCCCCGCGCGATTACTTTGAAGGCATATAAATTTCCAAAGAATTACACCTTTTGCAATGGTAATGAAACTAAATTGTTTTTTAAATGCCAAACATAACTTCAATTGTATTTGTATTTATGTATGTATTTGCTTGTATACCTATGAATGTTATGTATAACGATGAGTCGTATTTAATTTCTTGGATTTGGATAAAATAATTATTTATGGCGTTAAAAGGTATTTTTCCTATTGGCCGTCGATTTGCGAAATGGTATGAAAATTGACGGTCTTACATTATTAGCGTATTAAACGGAATATAATGATGAGGTGATAGAATGGGTTACTAATTCGTAAAAAATTAAAACTTTTTTGTTGTTTTGCATTTTATGTCGATATAGAAATTTCTTTTACATCGTGCAATGTAAACGAAACATAACTTTCTCGTAACAGTTAAGTTTCAGCCTGTTAACGTCTACAACGCACTTTATCCTTATCCTTTTTTTATCAAGCTATAATTGAATACCCGCGATTTCCGGAATCTGCGGAAAAAATATTTGACGCAAACCCATGGCGTTAAGAAGGGCTCTACGCGTGAAATGTAATTTCGATGCATAACTTTTCAATATGTTTCAATTTCAAAAAAAATAGAGTTATCCTCTCCAAATATCCACCCTTAGATGATGACCTTGACCATTACTTTCACAAATAACTTATCATTCGGCATTGGAAATGTTTTCAGAATTTGACTGCTAAAAATTGGCCTTTATATTTTCGAAAATAAACAGATCTCCCATCTATGTCCAACTTTCCAATCTTCTCCTTCTCTTTCTCCATCTCATCTTTCGTTCGACCTGTGATTTTTACTCTCCCTTTCTTTTTCTCTTCCTTTACCATTCTCTCTCATTCACCCCCTGCTCTGCGCTCTTCTCCTCCATCTTCTACCTTTAAATGATCACTTAAACAAAAATCCCGTATATATTGAGTTAAAAGATATATCGCATTTAATTTCCCATTTTATCGTGACATTGCCTCTTCTCCGTGACTCATATATCTTATGCTTTGCACAGTGCGCACACAAAACTAGCTTAGAAAATTTCATAAAAATCGCTTGCGGCTTTTAAACTAAAGACGAGAGTATTCGTGATTTTTAAGGAACAACGTGATTTGCGACTGTGACATATCATTTTTATCCCTGACTTTAGCGGAAAAAATGTTAGTTGAGCAATATGGCTAAATCGGTGCTCAAAATCACGTTTATCAGTAATTGTATTCTCAGGCCTAATCACAGCTCCCGCCACATCTCTCGTAGCAGTAAGTTGCTTTATAAGTATACCACTGTGCATATGATTGGTTCGTATTATCGTATAAGTCTTGTACCTGTGACGAGAGCTGTGATTGGGACTGTGATTTTAGTTATTGGTAAGCATGATTAACATGGACATTCACAACTTTATTTGCGACTGGCATCTCCGTCGCAGCGATTTGTATTAGTAACTGCAAATTAATAGTAATAGCAGAGCAAACAACTAAATCGCTGCTGGCGTCACCTAGCTCTGAGTCTTAGGTTTTTTAAATAAGCCATATTGAACGAAAATTCGAAGACATCTTTTCTATTATTTTTGTTTGCATACTTTTTTCATTAAAAATGTATAACATGCATATCTCGTAGCTCTAATTACGCAACAGAGCACTACGAGCATTTCAACAAGGATGCATGTTGCCCATTGCCCTCTTCAAATGTGTTCATCCACTTACAGGTAAAATAAAGCAAAGATATCAAATCTGGCAAGCAGTGAGCGACAACACTTGCCTAATAAAGCAAAACAAGCACAGAACACTGGAAAATTTCTGTGAATGCTGAAAAACAAAATAAGCGAAAAATTAAAATTTTCGAAAGCAAAACTTTCCTTGAAGTTGTACAAACTAGCAAAGAACTCACGTGACAACAGAGAACACCACTTAACTAGCAACCGTGGTGATAGATATTGCCGCCGCTGCGGTTGCTTACGCTGCTCTCACGTCAACTTGTGTAGGTTGTGTTGCAGTTTCGAACATACAAGCATTGATCAATGTACGCTTACTATCTTTGGCAACAGCACATGCACAACAGTTGACAAGTAAGTAGCGCCCACAGTTGTTGTTGCAACAGCAGCAGTCACTGTTGTCAATAACTACCACTACCGTACAAATGATTTGTGTTTCGTTTGCAGGAAGGGAACAGATTTTAGCGTAGGTAAAGTTAAATGCCGGCATGTTTAAATAAGTACACTAAAAAAAATCTGTTGGCGTTTCATACCTTTGTAACTATTGAAGTTAAAAAATCCAAAAAATTCTAAAAGTTAGACCTACATTTCATATCTGTAACGAAAGAAAAGCTAGGATATGAAAGCATCTCTAATCCAATAAGGATATTAAATTTGCTGCAAAATTGTTTTCCTCAGTATACATGAAAAAAATTACTGATTATTTTAACTTTATTTTTTTTTTGTACTATTTAATTTAATTTAATTTTATTTTATTTAATTTAATTTATTTTAATTTTATTTAATTTAATTTAATTTAATTTAATTTATTTTAATTTTATTTTGCTAGATTTTGCTTCACTTCATTTAATATAATTTCGTTTTATTTAATTTATTTTTTTTTTTATTTTTTTTTTTCATTTTATTTTATTTTGTTTAGTTTTTTAATTTATTTTATTCTATTTTCTTTTATTTTATTTTATTTTTATTATTTTATTTTAATTTATTAAATTAAGTTAAATTAAATTTAATTTTAATTTATTTTATTTATTTTATTTTGTTGTATTTTATTTTATTTCACTTTTTTATTTTTATTTCGTTCTATTTTAATTTAATTTAATTTAATTCAATTAAATTAAATTAAATTTAATTTGATTTAATTTAATTTAATTTAATTTAATAACTTAATTTAATTAATTTAATTTAATTTAATTTAATTTAATTTAATTTAATTTAATTCAATTCAATTTAATTTAATTTAGTTGAATTTAGTTTAATTTAATTTAGTTTAATTTAATTATTTTATTTTAATTAAATTTAATTTAATTTAATTTAATTAAATTTAATTTAATTTAATTTAATTTAATTTAACTTAATTTAATTTAATTTAATCTAATTTAATTTAATTTAATTTAATTTAATATGAATGTTGGAGATTCGAGTTCAACGCTCAGCTCCCGAAAAGCTAGCTGATGAAGAAGTGAAATTCAGAAACATGTCCTAGTAACCATCGCCGTTTGTAAACTTACGATTTTTCTCTAATATCAATTACAAAAACCGTGGTATAAAGCAATATGAGCAAAGCTCGCTAATTAAATACATATGATCATATTGATATAATAATAACAGCGGAAGTATTAAAAACAAATACTGTAAAAATCCGAACAAATGTTACTAAGCTTTCAAAAGCGCGCCTAAAAATCATATCCACACCATTAGGAATAAACTACATACAAAGTGTATGTGCCTATATGGTGATCAAAAGGAATATAAACAAAAAGGCAATTCTTGGAGACCAATTGTACAGCGAACAACGGGACATTCATATGGCTTAGCAGATAAAGGCATCTACCTTTGCACTGATATGAATGTTGGAGATTCAAGTTCAACGCTCAGCTCCCGAAAAGCTAGCTGATGAAGAAGTGAAATTCAGAAACATGTCCTAGTAACCATGGCCGTTTGTAAACCTACAATTTTTCTCTAATATCAATTACAAAAACCATTGTATAAAGCAATATGAGCAAAGCTCGCTAATTAAATACATATGATTAATTTAATTTAATTTAATTTAATTCAATTTAATTTAATTTAATATAATTTAATTTTATTTTATTCTATTTTAATTTTCTTTATTTAATTAAATTAAATTCAATTTCAGTTTATTTTATTTTGATTATATTTGACTTACTTTAATTTAAACAATTTTAATTTAATTGTATTTAAACCAATTTTATGTTTTCGCTCACCCTCTCTCACACCCTGTGGTTCTTCCTACTATCTCTCCTGTTTCTCTTCTTCATTCCTATTCACTTTGCCTGCGCTTCGCTTTCTCATATTTTCTGATGGTGTTAGCGTTTTTCTTCGCATACACATTTACGAATTTCACTAATCTAAATTGAATACTTCCAAAGATATCAAAGATATGGGTGATGCTACGCCCCCTTACTGTGGTATACACTTTATATGGGAAATCCGCCAAACTGGTTTTTTGGAGAAAAAAAATTTTTTTTTGAAACATGGTATCACTCAAATATCTTTTTGTTAGGAACATTGAGGGGTAAATTGGAGCTATAGTGCATCGCCGTTACTCGTTTTACATAATGCTTCAAAAAGATATAGTCAAAAGATCGAGCAAAATATACACAAATTGAGGTCTCAATGTTAAATATACATTTATTTCAACACTTCTGTACCGATTACATCGAAATTTTAACAAAATATGCAGATGTATGCAGCTGTTAGCTATGTAAAATTTTTTTTTACACGAGACCCGGTTTTGTAGATATCGGTAAAAATATAAAACCGAATAACCGCCAAATATTTTTTACTGCAAAGTTTGCAACACATTTATTTTAACACCTTTTTGCCGATTCTTTTTAAACTTTAAAAACATATAGATATGTGAACAAATTATGTTTAGGTAAAAAAGTTTTAATACCCGAGATCCGGTTTTGGGGATATTGATAAAAATACAAACCCGGAAAACCTTAATTTCTTTTACTTATTTAAACACTTCTTAACCGATTGTGTTGAAATTTCATCAGGATGTACATATCTATGTGGGGTATATTTAGGTAAAATTGTGTTGATACCCAAAACCTGGTTTTAGAGATATCGGCAAAAATATAAAACCGGGTAACCGTCAAATAATTCATACTCGTTTGTTAATTTTTTCTCTATACCACAGTAGTATACGATTAATTGCTTCATCTTGGAATATTCACGCAAGGAAAGTTATTGATGTTTGTACATGGGGCAAACATACGAAATTTTCGCCAAAAATTGGCAATCGTCAAAAAGTGTGGAAAAATTTTTAATTTTTTTTTTTTTTTACCAAATTTGTGTTTCTTTTCATTTACTTTTAAATAAAACCTGATTAAAAAAAAAAAGAAAAAATGTTTCTACACTTTTTGACGATTGCCAATTTTTATCGGAAATTTCGTATATTTTCCCCGTGTACAACAAACATCAATAACTTTCCTTGCGTGAATATTCCAAGATGATCGTATACTACTGTGGTGTAGAGAAAAAATTAACAAATGGGTATGAAGTGATAAAAGTAAAATTGTAGCTGTGCCACAAAAAAACATGCTCCTGAAAAAAATTTACCCAACCAAGTGCTTCCACTTTTCTGCCTCTACCTTCAAAACTGAAAGGGGCACATCGAATTTGAAGCACCACGTATTATTATTTTATTATCGTGCATAATCCAAATATCAATACTCAGTTGCCTCAAAAAGCTATAAGCAAAAAACTGTTAATATTGAAAATGACAAAAAAAGGGTATCGCTAATTTGATTGATGATAGTTTTGAGTATTGGAGGGGCACATTAATTTTGCTCATACTTTTAGAATCTCCGTCTCAAAAATAACATTCATTTTAAATTCCATAGCGTTTCAGCTAAGCCTCAAAATTTTATCGAAGAAATTCAAAAAAAAAATCAAGTGTATCGCTTGAAAAAGTGCTAAAATCGACGTTTCTTACGTTTCGAAGTTGTGCAAAAAAATTACTATCAACTTTCTTGATTTTTAAAATCATCAGATCGGATAGTCAAAAAGTAAAACTTAATGCCCTTGTACTTTTTTCTGGCCTTAAGTTTTTTGCCCGTGTGTAAAACCCGAGTATCCAAAAACTAAAAGTTTTTGGGATTTGCCCATATACCATATCCGACCGTTCATGAAAGACAATCGAAACCAATCTAAACGTTTTTTATTTATACTTTGGAAATAGTACTAGTAACTTGTGATTGCAACGCATTCTTACGCACCTCCATGCCAGCATGCTCTGCTTGTTTGTATGATATATTTGGTGTAGTCAACCCACTTTATTTCTCTAGTTACTCCTTTAAGCGAAGGAATCCTTACCTACACCTGCTAGTTTTTTTTTCTATGAATAGATATGATCTTGGAAGGGAAAGGAGAGTATCTATCGTATGGCTACATATGCATAAGTTTTTGTGTCAGTTTTTGTTTTTTTTTATATCTTTAAGTATGCACTTAAGTGATCTCAAGGGTAAAATCAGCTCACCCACTGTGTGTAGTTAAGGGAACAATTTGCCCGGCAGCATAAACAGTTTTTGAGAATTTGCAAACAAGGCAAGGACAGCTTGAGTGTGGATCGTTTACGAGACTATTACTGTACGTTGTGTATTTGTTTGTTCAGAGTTTTTTTATTTTTGTATCTCCTTACCACCCGACATTTATTTACTTTAGTAAGTTATTGTTTGTGCATTTTCCTGACTCAGGTTAAGTGAATTAATGCCACATATCAATGTAATCGATCAGTTTATTAACTAAATGCTGGAAGAAAGGGCGCACAAGCTTGAGTTCCTAGACAAACAAAGTAACTGCCTTAGAAACTTGGCCAGAATTGTTGGCCACTTGTTTAGAGTTGAATGATGTGACTGCAGGCCAACCTTTTATTTTTCCATAATATTAGCTTGTAATCAGTGTGTTGGTGATTTAAAGTAATTCAGCAAATTGCAAGTTGAAAATGAAAATAATGCGATTATTAAAAAAAAAGTTTAGTTTTTTTACTGTGGAACGGGAATGTTGACTTGTTTTGCTAAATCGGATATCGCAATGGTAAGTAGGTGTTGGTCTAAAATCTTCACTGCGAATGTATTGTTTTGGGAATGAATGAGGCATATGTGGAAACAGAGGAAAGGAGAGGCCTCCAGTGAGTTGAGAGATGCAGGATTAAGCCAAAATCGGTTAGGCGCTCAACCGCCAATTAATAATGATGAAATAAAAAACTTTTTTCAATGTATATAAATGACGTCTCCATAAAAATGTTCTCTTGTTGGAGTTATTTTGTGTTTTATGAATAAGGGAATACAATTTTTTAAGCTATGCATAAGCGTTAGTTTTTTTCTTAAAAACCAGCTTAAAAGTTATTATTTAATCGACTGAGAAAAAAGTTTACTCTGTTTTAGTTTGAGACTATTTCATTTTTAAATTTTTTTTTAAATTACAGAAATGATCCCTGAAAGTTAGTAATAAGAAACAAACAACTTTTCAATGAAAAGTAAAAAAAAAAAAACAAAGACAAAAAATAATAATAAATAAAAATTTTATAATTAAAAAAGGACAAAACACAAAAATTTAAAAAAGAATGAAAACCAAAATAAAAGAAGGTGAAAAAATTACCCAAAAATTATCTTGAAATTTGAGAAAGCTTGTTAAAGAACAAAATTATAGCCATTAAATAAAGAAGAAAAAAATATAGGCAGGAATAAGAAGTAAAACAAAAATAAATAATAAAAAGAGAACGTATGAAAAAAAATGTTTTAAGATAAAAATGAAAAATTAAATTCAAAAAATAAAAGAAAATTAAAAAATCACACCATTTATCTCCAAATTTTGCGAAACCTACTTATAAGCTAATAAGAAGTCGAAAATTCAGCCAAGACTGAAAAGTAAAAAATACAGAAAAAAAAAATAAAAAAAAATAATAACTGAACAAATGAAAAAAAATTTATCCAATTCATAACCTAAAAGCTAACGGTCCAACGGCATTTTCTATGACAACGTTTTGAGGCATTTTCATACCATAAAACACTTACTTACTTAGTTGGCCCTTAATCGTCTAACTGGTTATGGCCGTCCAAAAAGACGCGCAGGTCGATTTTTCGCTCTGCCAACTGGCATCAAGGGAGTATAAATCGTTTTCCATCCAGTCCTTCCAGCAGAGTGGAGGCTGCTCTATTCCTCTGCTTCCATATGCGGGTTCCGATAGAAACACTTTCTTAGTCGCAGCGTTGTCTTTCCTTCGCATAACATGGCCTAGCCAGCATAGCCGCTGGGTTTTAATTCACTAGACAATGCTGATGTCTGCGTAAAGCTCGTACACCTCATCATTAAATCTTGTTCGGTAACAGCCAGGTACTTATTGCATTTTCCATTTATCGCACAAATTTCCGGCTTTTTTAAACATTGATTTTTCTTCCACGAAAAAAAAAAATATTTGGAAAAATAACCACTCAGGATTTTTGAAAATCGCATTTCTGAATAGCTTAGCCTCGTATAAAGGGCTTTACTTTAATATTACTTTTTTTGAATTTATTTATTTTTTTATACTAAATCATATTTTCACGGACACAAACAAAATACAAACTCATCTGAAAATAAAACACCATAATGTGCATACATATATATGGAAAAACACTCAACCTAGCCATTCCTTCTTATAAAGCTTGGTATTCGCAATTGTTCTACTGAGACAATGGTCATTCAGCCTTTTTACTCAGTTTTTATTATTTACTACCTTTCATGTTTTTTTAACTATTTTTTTGCATTTTTGTGATTTCGCCTACTATCTCTACGCTCGCACATTTGCATTTGCATTGTTTGTTTTGATTTAAATTTTCATTTACAATTTTCTTTTGTGTGCACTTTGATGCTTTATTAGCCGCATTTTTACTGCTTTGACTGGCAATAAATTCGAGACTGCAGCTGTTGTGTAGTACATTTCTTCGTTTGTTGTTGTTTTGCTCCTTTTTTTGTGCTGTTCACTTTTTCTGTTGCTATTGTTTGGAATTTTTTGCTGTTTGGTTTGCTGTCACCCATAGTCCGTAATCTGCAAGTACTTTTATTTGCAGCATTCAATAATTTTGTTTACTCTCGTATTAAATTACTTCGTTATTATACTCAGAGTCCTTTACGTGGATAACGGTTGGTTGTACAGGTATAGAGGAACCGAGATAGATACAGACTTCCATATATCAAAATCATCAGTATCGAAAAAAAATTGGATTGAGCCATGGTTTGATTGGACCCATAATAGATTGTTATTGAAAATGAGCGAAATCGGATGATAACCACGCCCACTTTTTATATATTTAACATTTTTGAAAACACAAAAAACCTGATTATTTAGTAAATAATACAGCTAGATTATTGAAATTTGACGTGTGGACTGATATTGAGACTCTTGATAAAAATTTGAAAAAAATTTTTTAAAATGGGTGTGGCACCGCCCACTTGTGATAAAATCAATTTTACAAATATTATTAATAATAAATCAAAAATCGTTAAACCTATCGTAACAAAATTCGGCAGGCCTTTATCTTATATTTGCAAAAAAAAGCTTTATATCAATGGTATTTCATTTCCCAAGTGGATTTATAACAATAAATTGGAAAATACTAAAGTTTTTGAAAATGGGTGTGGCGCCGCCCTTTTATTACTAAGCAATTTTCTATGTTTCGGGAGCCATAACTTGAAGAAAAATTAACATATCGTAATGAAATTGTGTACACATATTTTCCTTATAACAGAAAATATTTCTAGTAAAAATGGACGGGATCGGTTAAAGACCATGACAATTTAGATATAAAACAAGTTTAAAAGGGTCGTAGACTAGAAAAATTAGCTATAACTTAGCAAAAAATAGTTTTGAATCAATGAATCGGCTGCCACCGTGGTGTGATGGTAGCGTGCTCCGCCTATCACACCGTATGCCCTGGGTTCAACTCCCGGGCAAAGCAACATCAAAATTTTAGAAATAAGATTTTTCAATTAGAAGAAAATTTTTCTAAGCGGGGTCGCCCCTCGGCAGTGTTTGGCAAGCACTCCGGGTGTATTTCTGCCATGAAAAGCTCTCAGTGAAAACTCATCTGCTTTGCAGATGCCGTTCGGAGTCGGCATAAAACATGTAGGTCCCGTCCGGCCAATTTGTAGGGAAAATCAAGAGGAGCACGACGCAAATTGGAAGAGAAGCTCGGCCTTAGATCTCTTAGGAGGTTAGCGCGCCTTACATTTATTTTATTTATTTAGTTTTATTGTAAGAGGAAATATGGAGACATTTTTTCAAACGGGCGGATCCACGTGTTATGTAGAAAAGTAATTTATCTGAAATGGAATGTACAATTGAAGCTCACGCTCAGTATATAATGTTCGGTTACACCCGAACTTAGACACCTTTACTTGTTTTTTATGGGATTTTTATTCGTATAAATATATATAAATAATGTCTTGAAAGAAAAGTGTATAAATTTTGCAAATCATCTCATCAAATTTTTATCCCGTTCTAGTTCAAAACTAGTACGTCTTCCGTACTCCGAAAAAGAAATCTGGGGAAAATCTGACAGCGTTGTATCCTGTGTAGTCTTAGAGCTACTTGTAGAATGGTGAGTTGTTTTTTTTTTTTAACTTAGAGTTAGTTTAAAAATAAAACGTTACGTTCTGCAAGTTGGCCTTACAGGTATAATTGTAGGCTCGAGATGTATGCATTATCTTAGCGATATAGATCGAGCTTCTCTTCCAATTTCCGTCGTGCTTTTTTTAATTTTTCCTACAAATTGGAGGGATGAGACCTACCTATTTTACGCCAACTCCGAACGGGGTCTCACTCGGAGTGTTTGCCAAAAAACTTTTTTCTAAATTATTACAAAGCTCTTTCGAGGTAAATTGGGATTGTTGGAATTATTTCGGTACTTATTAAGAAATTATTTCGAGTTCATTTTGGGACTTTTTGCGCATTATATCGGTATCCGGGCTATTTTTTTATTATATGTCGGGACTATTTGAGAAGTTTATTGGCTTATTATCGGTATCAACCGGTATTGACGAGTCATAGCTTTGTTAACGCCTTTTTATAGGTATTATCGGCTTATGATAGAAATCGACACTTACCGAAGAGTTATCTTATTATTCTCGGGTCGTTATCGATTTGCTTTAGGCAGATTATAGGTGTATTACAGAAGTTCTACCGGTTTGTCATCGATATGTTATCGGCATTTTTAGGCGGTTTATAGGTGTGTTATTGAAGTATTTTCTGTTTGAGCCTACAACTATGCGTACCAATCTCAAAAAAATTTTCGAAAAAATTCTAACGACAAAATTTTACGAAACTTACGAAATTTTTCTTTGGAGCGCTCTAAGTCTTTTGAGTGCGTAGTTTTGTAGTCCAAAAAATTTTAGTCTAACAAAGTACAAGTGGTAGGTCTCTCAAAATTCACATTGAATTTTGACAATTTGGTTTTTGTAAATTGTTTAAATTTTCTTCCATATAAAAAAAAATGTTTCGTACTTTGTGCAGCGAAATATTAAAAACATATTCAAAATTCATAGCTTTTTCTTAAAAGACCGAAAATAAAAAATAAAAGTTTAGTTAACGAAGTTTGATAAAAATTGCTATTATTCTGTTCGCTGCTTTTGTGGCTTTTCAAGGGTCTTTAACCCAGGAAATACCGTGTGTTAGGCGATCCTGCACTACGGCCGCTAGTAAAATAAAGAAAACAGTAAAAAAAGAAACAAAACAACCAAACAAATTTTTGGTACACATTTTCTTTCGATTTGGGTACTGCAAAACCAAGATTTGGCCAGCAATTTTTAAATTGAATTTAGTAATTTAAAAGAAAAGTTATTAAACAATTTTTCTATAGAATTTTCATTGTTTAGTTAATTTCAACGGCCCTGCAATTATATCACACACACTATCACAGTTGCTCATACCTATTCTCCTAATAACTATCTATTGGCTAATTTAACGAAAGACTTAAGCAACGAACATACGACTGCACAATTATCGCCAAAAATTATCAAGCGCTATTATTATTTACCGTCATCTAGTCGAAGCACGCTTGACAAACATTTTGTTTACTTTCTTCTTGACTGCTGTTGTGTGCATATTTTTGTCGAAAGTACTTGCCAGTACATAGATGTAAAATATTTATTCATATGCCACACATTATCTCATATTTTAAACAAACATTTAAGCAATCAATTGGCAAACGTTTTTAACTTAGCCCGCATATGACACACGTTGTGGTTGCACATAGTTTTTCATACATATGCATTATAAGTTGTTGTCAATTAGCCGGTAACGTCGTCACAACTCGTATTGCATACTTATTTTGCATTGCCTTTTATATTTTATCTTAATTTTTTTCGCATTTGTTTTTGAAATTTCAATTCATGCTGGTTGACTTTGCTGCAGCTATTGTTTTTATTTGTTTTTATATATATTTCTCATTTACCTTATTTTCTTTATAAACACAATTTTGTTTGCATTGTGTATTGGCACTTGCCTCACTAGTGCTGTTAGCTGTCGCATAGTAATTGGTACAGCTACTTCAGCCACAGCAGATACAGTGTGCACTGGTCAGTGGCAGACAGAAGGCTTAAGCACTTGCTGCTACACCACCATTGATGGAAAAACCACAAGTACTCAACAACAGCACTTAGTGCAGCTACCACTTGGTGCTCAATTTGCTGATAGTTGGTTGTCTTTTAGTTGGTCCCACCACATCGCAAACATAACTGCACAAAGCTATTTATCGGCATTGCATTATGACTTGTAAAAAAATTTTTTATATTATTTTATTTTGTTGCTAATTTTTTATTTTGCATTGCTGTAATGTATTTGGTTTTTATACCTTTCATTTAAAGGAAATGGTATTTTATGTGTGTCAAGAATCCCAAAATTGTAAGTCGTTAAAGGAGAAGAGGGATACCCACCAAAAACTATACCGAAATGACCATGTCCGTCTGTCTGTCTGTTTGAACCCAAACTAGTCCCTAAATTTTTGAGATATCTTGATAAAATTTGGTGAGCCAGTATAATTAAGTGTCCGATTAGACATTGTCGGAATCGGCCGGATCGGACCACTATAGCATATCTACTTCATACAACCGATTTTTCGAAAAAGAAGTTTTTAGTCACTTATTTCTCATTTAATAGCTAGAAATTTCACAGGATGATTGCATATAAGGCGCATATTGTTGTCTGAAACAATTTTCCAGATTGCTTATATATATATTTATCATATAGAACAGATTGTTCAGATAAGATCTCTAATGTAATTCTTTCCGCATTTCAACACCTAGAAGCTTGAAATATCAGAAGATGCTTACACATATATCATACATTGCTACCTGAGAAAACCGTGGTGATCTGATTGATCAAATTTTATGACTTTTTGAAATTTCAATTCATTATACCTTCAAGAAAGGTGTGAACTCTTCTTCTTATGCTGACAGTCCCATCCTTACTTGGTTTTTTTTTTTTTGCTCTGCACAGTCTTCTGCCATTTTCTCATTGTAGCCAGTTGAGTGTTCAGTTCTAGTCGGCAGCAAAGACAAGGACAGTCAATTATAAATGCTAGTGACATTTTTCCATTGATTGAGAAGAATCTGCTGTGCTATATTAATGGTTTAACCGCTATTTGGTTTGCGCATAGCTCGTTGCAATGGAATTACGCATTCCCCGATATTAGTACGGTAGTGTTGTTGCTGGATGATATGCTTGTATCACCACCATTGAGAAATACACACACAAAACGAATTCTCCGTACGAAAATACTTATGAGTCGCTTATGGCCCGTACACCGGCGCTGCTCAGGCTTCTTTTCGGCTGATATTTTGTTTATTAATACTTCTGTAATGTCGTTTCCTGGTTTTGAAAAACTACAAGTTAAAAAAACCGGTTTAAAAAAAAGTTGCAAGAAGTTACCGGTTCAAAAAGTACCGGTTGCAAAAAGTAACTGGCTTCAAAAAAGTTGCCAGTAACCGGCTCCAAAAAAGTCGCCAGTTCTAAAAAGTATCGGATTCCAAAAAAGTTGCCAGTTTTAGAAAAGAAACAACTCCATTTCTTCAAAAGTAACCAGTTAAAAGAACCGGTTGCAAGAAAGCAGCGGCTAAAAAACCGGTTCTGAAAATCTACCAGTTAAAAAACTGGTTCTGTCAAAGAAACCGGTTAAAAAAATGGTTCCAAGAACTTATCGGGTCAAAAAGTAACGGTTTCAAAAATTAACGGTTTCAAAAAGTAATCAGTTCAAAAAAAAATAAAAAACCAGTTCGGAAAATTAGGGGCTCAAAAACTACCGGTTCAAAGAAATAACCGGTACAAAAAAGCGGTTACAAAAAAGTAACCGGTTAAAAAAAAGGCTCTGAAAAAATTAGCCGGTGTCTTAAAAGCAATTGGTTCTTAGAAAATTACAAACAAGCAAAGAGTAAAAATTAAAATGCTTATTTAACAAAGTAAAAATTATTTAATCCGTTACTACATAGCTCCAAACGGGTAGCCGATTTTAAACAACTTACCGGTTAGAAAAGAACAAAAACGTTACAATTATCTAGGTTTTTATCGTAGTCTCTGATGTTGTGGCTATTCTTTGCACCTGCCAAATCTCCTCGAGAATATCTTAATTGATTTATCCATTTTGAGCAATCTAGGGCCACAGCATTCATAACCTTATAGTTCCCAAGTATTAACTTAGTTCCCATAGACTATTTTTTTCCGTATTTTTGGTTCAGCATTCTTTATTCGCATATTTTTATCCAGATATCTCCTACTCATGACAACTCATAAGACAAGTTGCCTGACACATTTTAAATTATATTATTAATATTTTTTATGCAAATGTCAGCTAAACCGTACATTATATTCTTTAACTTAATTTAATGTGTCAGACGTTTAAGAACGGTAACTAATTGAAAAGACACAGTAGATGCTAGCGTGAACCAGTTTGCTGCAAACGTCTTCCTGTTCAATTTATAAATTGAGATAAAATGACGCTACAAAAAAAAAAAAAAAACTTGCAAAAATTTAAATAAAATGGAAGAGAATGTTTTGCTTCTGTTCTACTCGTATGATAAAAAGAGGATGCTTTCAAATATTTTTTATTGAACGTCTCTTTAAATTAAATTTACATAATAAAAGACTATCTGCTCTGGGTATTATTACAGTCGATCCGTCAACAAAGTAGTCGTAAATAAGTGCGGATAGTAAGTAAGTTCTGCCCTTTAAGAGGGTCCAACAGCATTACCGCCGAAGTGGAGTTAAGCGCAAGCAAAACGAGTGAAGGGACATCTGCAAATATTTGTTGAAAATCTATAAGCGAGATATTGGCCGAGCAGAGAAAGCTTCAAGAAAAATGTCTGTTGTGTGCTGTTGTATCAAGGTTAAGGAGTGTCTCATCTGATGGCGAAATATTTCAGAAACTAATAAGAAGGAGCAGAGTCCCTTAAAACTCTTATCGACGTACATTTTCCCTCGGAAGATAATGCAGATAGCGAGCGGTGCCAGAGTTGGTGACCAATACTAAATCCAAGTGTGTGGTGACATTTTTTGAGATTTAGTTTGCTGTGCTCAGGCGGCATATTCTCTGCAAATCTACAAATAATGGGTGGTACAATGGCTCAAGAAAACCTGTGATGATAGTATCAGACTGCATGCATTGTTAATCGCATATCATAATCATTTCCTGTTCCTGGTGGTAGTTGCTTAGAGAAATTTTTTTTTGTGCATTTAAATCAGCGTATTAAGTTATGTCAGTCTTAAAAAGAATATTTGCAAAAAACTTGACCTGGTTTTTTTATGCTTTGCTCAAAGCGTTTAGAATTATGTTAGACCTATACAAAAAATTGCTGGAACTTGACTTGTTTTCTGCCTAGTCCTTCACATAATATGCTTTTAATATATAAAGAATATTACAAATCTAATTACATCCCTATTATGGATGTAGCATACTTATGGACGCTTAGTTAAAAAGTTTTTAAAAATCCATTATTTCTTCCAACTAGAGGTTTCGTTAACCCCTACGGCATGAACTTCTTGTTTTTATAACAACCAAATAATTAAATAAAAAAAAATACCCCCACAGTATTTCGACAAGTGTGCTAACGTAATTGTTAGTTAGCTTAAAACTCTTTATCAGATACCTTAATTAGCCGACGAGAAAGCGAATTATATTGCTTACATAGCTATTGCTTAAAGACTTCCCAGAACGCAGCAAAAAAAGCGAAATGTTTCCAAGTCATCTTGACTACGATGCTATCGCCACATCAAATCGATAAACTACCTTTAGTGAGCTTTCGGCCAAAACAATACATACAAATCGCTCAAGCGTAGCAAAGATTTCTTACAGCTGATTTTGCGCATTTTTTACTTTGCTTAGTCATGCTAAACGTAAACACGTCACAAATAAGTAACCAGCCAGTCAGTGAGCCAGCCAGCCAGCCAGTCTGCTATAATCATAGCAACAATAAATTTCGTCGTCCATCAATCACGCGCACAGCAACAAGCAAAATAACAGCAAGCTAAAAACCTAAATTTAAACAAAGTTTTGTTGAAAAAAAAAATTCAAATCACCAAACAATGGCGCCAGTTTAATGTTTAAAAGCTTTTGGTGGAAGGATAGATTTGCGCGGGAAAGGCCGGCGTGTGCTCACAGCTTGCGGACATCAGTAGTCAAACAAGTGGAACTGTAGTAGATTTGCGCAAACATATACTGGCTCACATGGCAACATTGAATCAACTAACATCACAACTAAATAAGTTGGAGGTTCTAGACTGCTTAAAGCACTTATAAGTTTGAAAAAGTTCGTTCCAACATGAGATTCGCTTTCATAGCCATTGGCAGCTAACTAAGAGGAGCGAATACCGTGTACGGACATACAGGAACAATGCCTCAAAAAATCGACTGTCTAAGAAAATTCTATCAATTCAAAGACGCCTGGGGTAACATTTTTAAATTCATATTGACATCAAGCCGCTGCAAAATTTGGCGCGATTTTCTTTTTCATTTTAAGTAGGCAATTTTGCTTGAAGAAACTACCTCAAAGATATTACAAAGCATCACTTTTGCCGTTTAGAACTTTTTCCTGTACGACTGCACAAAGCTTTGTTATGCTAACAAATCTTTATCCTTGATAGCTTCTGCATTTTGAGGTAAAAGTTTGCCATATAAAAAATAAAACTTTTTAGCCTTTAAAATAGAGATCTATTTTTTCAAACGGTCTAATGTACATACAAATGTGTTTGAATTGAATTTTAAATCGCCTATTGTTCAATAAATGAAAGTTAAAGGTGAATATTAAAGATTGTGAAGAAGGAAACATCTCTCTGTCTTTATAGGCAGCATAGAAAATTGCTATGCAGGCTTACCGCTTTGGTGGAAAAAGTGAAAAGCGCCAAAAAAAAGAAAGAACAATTGAAATATCAGCTTGGTAACTACGTTAATTTGAATATGGCATACAAATTTTCAATAAAACGCGCAAAATTTACGAATAAACTGCTGTACATAAAGACAAAATACTTAAGACACGAACTTGTTAAAGCGATTATGGAGGCCCCGATTTCTATATCGGTTCTAAATTGCGAGCATATGAAATTTCGTGTTCCAAGTCTCTCCAAAAAGAAGATAACGTTATGGTTGGCGGCCTTTAAAAGACCTCAGTTAGACCGAACGTGTTCAAAGTGTTAGCAATCCAATTCACGGTCGGTAAAGGTGTGTTTGTTTCATCCGGTACTATACCCACACTAAGCAGCCCTTTCGATAGAGCTTCTCTTTTCGCTAGACCTTTAACTAAATGAATTGCTGCCATAGTTTTCCAGTTGCAAGGTTCTTCGCTATAGCGAGTTTTCTTTGCCTTATACATAGAATTATAGATTTAACTTCTGGATTGCGGCTAGCTTGGAACTACAATACTCCTCTTAAAAGCGGGTTTGTCGCGTTCAGGCAAATGCTTCCTGCCCATTGCTTCTTCTTTCTCAACCCAGTCTTGGACTCAAGGATTCCTCGCCGCAAGTTCCCCCTGCCTCATTAGCCGATGTGAAGCACTAGCTTTCGCGGTCAGTTAGCTAGATCGAATACTGCTCCCAAGCGATGAAAAATCCTTAATGCTGCCCGATATTGTGACAATGCTATCTTCCCGTGTCTGCATCACCCTCTTTCGCAGGCCCCTCCCTCAATGATCTCTCCTAATCCTCGCTTCTTTTGCTATACCAACCCAAACCATCATTTTTAGCGCTCTCTTATTTCTCTTCCTGCTGTGGTAACGTCACCGGAATAGCTCGTTCAAAAGAGGGCGAACATACTACCTGGTTCCAAATAATCCAATAGGCACGGCCCGCATTGTAGCCTGTATTTAAGGGAGTTGGCATTTATTGGTCAATGATATTCTGGCATCCTCGTGCCAGAGGCAACGGCTTAGATTGAAGGGGTAGGAAGTTCCCACTGGGAACAGGGAGGAAAAGGAGTTTCGATTGTCTCGGTAGACAGGTATAAAAAGAGGGAGAGTTACAGAATAATGCAAATAAAATAATATGGATGAAGAGGAGTAGAGGCGGAAAATAAATAGAAGGAGGAAAACGGAAATAAAAAAGAAGACAAAGTGAACGTAAAGGAAGAACGAGGTGGAGAAGGAAATTAAGGAGGAGGAATAGGAGAGGGTGAGGGAGAGAAAAAAAAGGAAAAAAGCAAAGAAAAAAAAAGAAAAGGATAGGAAGAAGGAGGAGGACAAGGAGAAAACGAATAAGCAGAAGAAGGAGAAGGACAAGGAGAAAACGCAGAGAGAGAAAAAGTAGATGCTGAAGAAGAAGAATAATAATAAGAAGCCAAAGAAGATGAAGACAAAGAGGAAAGCGAAGGAAAAGAAGAAAAAGGAGGAGAAGAAAAAGAAGGAGAAAAAAGTGGTTAAGAATAAGAGCAAGAATAAAAATTTGATTAAGAATGAGAAGAAGTTTAAAAGAAAGTATAAAAAAGAAGAAAAGAAAAAAGAAGAAAAATAATGAGTAAAGGAAGATTGAAAAATGTATGTATATTGAAATTAAAGATGGCAGTGAAGATGGTGTAATAACAAACCCGTTTTGTCTCCAAACCAAGCTTGACAATAAATGACGGAAAATCATACCTTTATAAATACATTTTGATAACAAATTTTTTTCAGCCGCTTTTGAGTTAAGACTCCATTACGATATGGTACTAGCACCTTATGTTACTAGCCCGAATTCCAATTGGACGGCTTTTTTTGATCCCTCAAACCTGCGGATTTTAGTGGTTTCGTACCACAGACATGCACAACGAAAAAAGGTTAAACAAAATTAGTATCTTCGCAAATCACACTCTATCTACGCCAAGCCCCTTGGCCGAATGGCGTAACCGTTCAATGAAAAGTAACATCTTCATCGTTCACCGGCGAGCAAACAGCACACAAAATACCAAAACTCCAATTGCCAAAGCTTCATCAACTTTCTCCTTTTAAAGATTTGGCTAAAATTTAGACACCTTCTAGCAGTGCAGCGACAACACCAACACCAAACGCTTAACACAAAAGATATAATTTTTTGGCAATTTTAGATGCAACATATTCCTCTGCCATGTACAATTTCTTTTTTACCGTTTGCTGCGAATCGAAGAAAACAGTCAAAAGGTGAACTCAAATACTGACCTTTGTTGGTTGCCCAAAGTTTTTTTTTTTTAGTTTTTTGCATTTATTTGGAAACACGTGAAGCGGCATATTTGTATGTGATCCATCTGATTTATCCTAAATATAAATGGGCTTGATGCTAGTCGCTTATCTACATTGCAACACTTATGTATGTACGTGCTGATCTTCTCTATATTAGCCGCCAACATCGCCAATATGATTTTTGTATTTGCTGGCAATTTAACGCAACTAAGGCCACCACCACAAAACCACTAACCACACTTACGTGTGATTTTTCCATATTTATGTAAGTTAACTATGTTTATTGTTGCGCTTGAAGAAAACCAATTTATTTAAAAGCTATCATCGCACCGCCGCTGCTTAGTAATGGTTATTATTGTTTGTTGTTTGCAGCTACAAACAATAAACGGACATAAAATAGAAAAAAATAGAAATTAAAAACAGAAACATTGCAGTCAAAGAATTTGAGAAACTTTTCTTTCCAAGCAAGCAAATGCTCAGCAAAGTGGAAAAAATGAAGAATGATTGCTGAATTGAAAAATCTGAAATAATTGCATTGTAATGTTGTTGTGGTAAAAGTGAAGAAAGGGAAAAGCCTGCCGCCTAACATAACGGTACAATTGGGTGCAACTTCTGTATGAACAGTCGTGTTGTTTAGTGAATTCAAAAAAAAAGAGAAAAAAACAACTAATACAGTTATAATTTTGTTTCATTGGACTGCAATGTGCATGGGGCGTTGTTCTGCTGTGACTTATGACATTTTACTTCTTCACTGCATTTCGATTTCCGCTTCACGCAAGCCAGGCGCTTGAATAATAAATAATGTTATGGGCGAAATAATACAGGCATTCATTGTTTTCCTAAACAAAAGACTTTGGCGACAAGGTGGCCATGAATAATCAATAAATAATGGGTTTTTGAGCTGCCTAGGCGCGCAAGTGGCCGTAATTAATGATACGATTATTTATTTCAAAGGTAAGGGAAATGTTGTAATTTAGAAAAAAAATGCACACAAACTTTAATGCGCAAAGTTGAGAAAAAGAAAGTGGCTTCCGATAACAAATTTCGATGGCTTCCGATAACAAATTTCGTTGCTTGTTAGTATTATTTTTTTTTTGGGTAAGCTCGTCTGTGTTTTGCGGTTGTGTTTTTTCCCTTAATTTATCCACAATTTTAGCAAAAACTTATACTTTAAACTAAAATTATAGCTATATTTATTCAAAGCAAAATCCAGATGACCTTTACTGGCGCCCGAGCAGACATACAGGGAGTGCCTAAAAAATATGAAAAAAAAAATTCATTTTGTGGTCTGTTGGTTCTAAATTTTGTTGAAGCCAAAAGTTATTTAATCGAAGATTTTCGCAGAAAAAAACTAATTTAAAACAAAACAGCGTGGGCAGTTGTTGCTAGTTAGTTGAACTTTGTTATCGTATTAAGTGAAATTATGTTGAGCAATAATTATGAAAAAAAACGTTAAGTGTTTCGACTTTCCGCTAGTAGGCTTTTAAATAATAGGGTGTGCTTTACTGGTGCTCGAGCAGGAACCCAGGATGTGTTTCAAAAAACCAAATAAAAATTAAAAACAAGTGAGGAAAGTTGAGTTCGTGTGTAACCGAACATTACATACTCAGTTGAGAGCTATGGAGACAAAATAAGGGAAAATCACCATGTAGTAAAATGAACCTAGGGTAACCCTGGAATGTATTTGTATGACATGTGTATCAAATGGAAGATATTAAAGAGTATGTTAAGATGGAGTAGGCCATAGTTCTATAGGTGGACACCTTTTCGAGATATCGCCATATAGGTGGCCCAGGGGTGACTCTAGAATTTGTTTGTATGATATGGGTATCAAATGGAAGGTGTTAATGAGTATTTCAAAAGGGCGTTGGCCTCAGTTCTATAGGTGGACGCCTTTCCGATATATCTCCATAAAGGTGAACCAGGGGTCACTCTATAATGTGTTTGTACAATATGGGCGTCAAATTAAAGGTTTTAATAAGAATTTTAAAAGGGAATGGTGGCAGTTGTATATGTGACGGCGTTTTCGAGATATCGACCAAAATGTGGACCAGGGTGACCCAGAACATCATCTGTTGGGTACCGCTAATTTATTTATATATGCAATACCACGAACAGTATTCCTGCCATGATTCCAAGGGCTTTTGATTTCGCCCTGCAGAACTTTTTCATTTTCTTCTACTTAATATGGTAGGTGGCACACCCATTTTACAAAGTTTTTTTCTAAAGTTATATTTTGCGTCAATAAACCAATCCAATTACCATGTTTCATCTCTTTTTTCATATTTGGTATAGAATTATAGCATTTTTTTCATTTTTCGTTATTTTCGATATCGAAAATTTGGGCGTGGTCATAGTCGGGTTTTGGCCATTTTTTATACCAATACAAAGTGAGTTCAGATAATTATGTGAACTAAGTTTAGTTAAGATATATCGTTTTTTGCGCAAGTTATCGTGTTAGCGGCCGAGCGGAAGGACAGACGGTCGACTGTGTATAAAAACTGGCGTGGCTTCAACCGATTTCGCCCATTTTCACAGAAAACAGTTATCGTCATAGAATCTATGTCCCTAAAAGTATTCTAGACGAATTAAATGAAAACGGGCGGAGTTACGCCCATTTTGAAATTTCTTTTATCTTTGCATTTTGTTGCACCATATCATTACTGGAGTCGAACGTTGACATAATTTACTTTTATGCTGTAAAGATATTACATTTTTTGTTAAAATTTGACTTAAAAAAAAAAAATTGTTTTTTCAAATGGGCGTGTTCGTCATCCGATTTCGCTAATTTTTATTTAGCAAACATTTAGCAATAGGAGTAACGTGCCTACCAAATTTCATCATGATATCTTCAACGACTGCCAAATTACAGCTTGCAAAACTTTTAAATTACCTTCTTTTAAAAGTGGGCGGGGCGACTCCTATCCTAAAACTTTTCTAATTTTCTATTTTGCGTCACAAGGTCAACGCACCTGCCAAGTTTCATCGCTTTATCCGTCTTTGGTAATGAATTATCGCACTTTTTCGGTTTTTCCAAATTTTCGATATCGTACCAAATTTCATTAAGATACCTCAAAATTTACTCAAGTTATCGTGTTTACGGACGGACGGACATGGCTAAATGAATTTCTATCTTCACCCAGATCATTTTGATATATAGAAGTCTATATATATCTCGATTAGTTTATGCCGTTACGGATTACCGTTATGCGAACAAAACTAATATACTCTGTGAGCTCTGCTCAGCTGAGTATAAAAAAAACCAGTACTTGCAGTCCTTATCTGGCGCCCGAGCAGAACGCAAGGATGCCTTTAAAAAACCAATAGCACAAAACCCATAAAATAATTTTATATGAAAGCTCTTTTGGAGAGTCCACTGCTACAAAAGTTATTTAATGTCAGAAGTTGCTTCATCGCCAATTTTATACTGGCTATAGAAGGTTTTAAAGTAGTTTTGGATTTGTGGACAAATTAGTCCGATCTGCAGTCCTTAATTGGATTCGGAGCAGGGACCCAGGAAATGATTAAAAGTAAAACTAAAAAAAAAATAAAAATAAATATTTAAATAAAATTATAAGAGATTATTTTATAGTGTACTGGCCCAAAAGTTGATCAAGGTCAAAAGTTACTTGATAGAAAGTTTTAGAAAAAAGAAGAATTTCATAAAACAAAATCCGAAACAAATTTAATATATTTTTAATTATAGGGGAACTGTTGCCCTTAACTGGTACCCGAGAAGCCACACAGGAAACAATTAAGTAGCATTATAAAGGTGCGATGGAAGCGTGATCCGCCTACCGCAATATCAAAAATATAAAGAACGGTTGTCTCAATTAGAAACAAGTTTTTCTAAGCGTTGTCAACGCTCGGCAGTAATTTGACAAATACTCCGAGTGTATTTCTACCATGAAAAGCGTCTCAGCGAAAATGCATATGCCTTGCCGATGTCGTTCGGAGTCGGCAAAAACACACCAATTGGGTCAGACCACTTTGTATTGAAAACTAAAAGGAGCGCGACGTATATTGATATAAAATTTCGTCCCAAATTTCCTTGGAGCTTAATAACGCCAAGTATTTGTTATTATAAATTTTTTTTAAGAATATGTCAAGCAACGGCACACTAACCTAGTGCAAGATAATAAGGAATAAAATAGTCTCCACGGTGCAAAATTTAGAAAAGGGAACTTTATCGCCCAAGTCTCTAAAAATCAAGCGAAGTACAATCTAGTAAAAGTTCAAATGCCAGTATATAATTTTTAATGAATCACATTTGAATAAATGCGGAACAAATTAGCTGTGAACGTTTTCGCGAGGTATTACAAATTTTGAGCAAACTAAAACCAAGCCAAAGAAAATATCGCGGATTCAGTGATATATTTTATTATCCAACAAGTCCCATTTGTCTTGTTTTTTTTTTTTCAATTCCACTTATTACTGGCGCTGTTAGGACTTAACGTCATATAGCTCCTTACCAATTTTCATTGTACCATTTCTATGGGAGGTGCCACGTCCCTTCTTAGTGGTGTTAGGGATTGATCCACTTTAACTCTTTACTCGATTTCAATATTCCTGGAATATTTGCAGAGTTATGCGTATCAAACATTCTATTTGTATGGTAGGTGCCACTCCCTTTCTTTATATTGAAGATATGTTTAGCCTTTGACCATCTTTGGAAGGTTCCTAGTGGGTGATTCAAATTTAGTTGTGATCGGCCGATTCGTTTAGGGCGCAACCCGGGTTATACCTACATGCAAACATTCACAATTTTAACTTTATATATATATATAGATAGAAGATGTGGATAGACTGAAGTTAACAAAAAAATTTTAACGGCGGAAAATTACTAAACAACCAAAAGGAATAACAGCCAAACAACTCTGTAGTCAAACTTTAGCTGTTGTAATAATCTAAGTTTGCACGACAGCCATAGTTCTTAAAAATCCCATTTGTAGGGAAGGTGCCACGCCCCCTTTTCCCCAATTCCACATTTTACTGGAGGTGTTAAGACTTAATCTCAAATAGCTCCTTACCAATTTTCATTATCCTACCGTTACTACATTCAGATATATGCAGTATGATAAATTCCATTTATATGGGAGGTGCCACGCTCCCTTCTCTCACACCCCACATTTTCTTAGGGGTTTTATACTGTTTTCACACAGAAACTTAATGATCTCATTTCACCTTCTAATGAAATCGTAAATTGTTTGCTTTCACACAGAAGTAACTGCTCAATTAGTATGAAGGATGAAATGTCAAGCGAATAAAATGACAATGATATATGACAGACAATCATGGCGGAACGATACAAGGTGGCAGAATGGTGACGTACCTACATACATAAATAAGAATTCCATGTACCTTGTTTTAGTAAATTCGATTGACAAATGTCAAAATCGTACTGCGCCGGAAGTTGATGTATCAAATCAAATAAAAAAAGGTTATAATCAGCTGTTCGATGCGGCCCCCTCGTATCGTTTCGCCATGCAGACAATGACATTTACTTTGACAAATGACATTTTTGAGCACTGAACACACCAAAAACTAAGAAACTGAACGCTCCCAACAGAGTTGCATTGTGCTTTTGACTTCATTAGGCCTTCGATTAGCTAATGAAATAATTATAGATTCGAATTTTGTAGGGAACATTGAGCTCAATAAGCGTCTTAATGTAGAAAACTGCCTTTATTATTCAATAAGCCGTCTGTGTGAAAACAGTATTAGGGATTGACCTCATATAACTCCTTACTGAATTTCAATGTTCTAGCATAAATACCTCAGGGTTATGTAGTACCAAATATTCATTTTGCATGGGAGGTGCCACGCCCCTTTTATATATCGATATTATTTTTGGCCTATGAACATCCTTGGAAGGTTTCTAGTGGGTTGTGCAAATTTGGTTGTGATCGGTCGATCCGTTTAGGACGCAACTCGATCTATATCTACATATATACATAATTTGAATTTTATATATGTGACCCGGTCTATGAAAAGGTGGCTTAGAAACTGAAGAAATGCATTGATTATCTTTAAAAACTGTTTCTCGCAATTTCTTTTTTGAGTCATAACCCACCTTTTCATATACCGGGTCACATATATAGACGATGAGTGAATATATCTACACCTATTCTATCACTCAGACGTTCACTGAAGCATTAGAAAGACAGTACAATAAAATTAGAACTATGCCTTGGAACAGAGTAACTCTTTTTCAGCTAACACACTTTATACGGGTCATTTTCGCTGAACACACTTTTAGTCTAGGGCTCCGAGATATTTTTTATTTGCACTTAGAGATTCATGGGTCACAACAGGCTTTTGTTCCAACAAATTTGGAAGAGTCACAACTTTCGATAGGCTAGAAAAGATTTCTCCTGTACAAAGTTTACCGTTTAAACACTTCAACTCTCGCCCGTTGGCCCACCATAGTATTTTTGCCACGGAAGTGAAAATTCCGATTAAATGTTTAGCAACATGTTGCGTCAACACGTAGCAACCACTTGGGGCACTCGGGAAAACTAAGAAAAGTGTCGAAAGGGGAAATTATAGATTTTGCAAGTGCTGGTATGCACTGATACTTTAAAACTTTTAAGCCAGAAAATTTGAGAAAACGCATAAAACTCTAATCTAAACTAGATTTTCACCACTTCAAACCACTGTATAATCGAATATGCCTTGCTGCTGTATCGGCAGTTTCAAGACATTATTTTTACTTTTACTCAGCGTTTGCGATTGCGCAATGTACCAGAACACAAGAGCAAGCTGTGCATGTGTGCGTACGCCCAAGCGATTGCTATAGAACAAGTGTAAGAAAGAGTGCAATGGCCTTTTTACTTTCAAAATTTATAACGTCTATTATTTTTTGTTGTTGCTAACATTCTACTTTTCCTATTTTTATTGCCATCGTTCCTTTATGGCAATAATTTTGAAAAACTGAAAAAAAAACAACAAAATTATAAGTGCAAACAAAAGTGCAGCTAGCATATATTTATGTAGGTGTATTTGCTTCTAGCTATTTGTTCAGACTGCGCTGATGTGAATATATTTGTACCTAGAATTGTGTACTTTTCTTAAACTAATATTATTTCTTAGAGATTTAAAAAACACATTTTTTACTTCATTATTATGTTGGGTTTTTTATTTTGGAGAATTTTTTCCTATTTTCATCGAAGTATGTGTGTGTCCTGCCACCATCAGCATATGCGAGGCACGCATTGCATTTTAGCTGAAATCCATGTTGCAGCTGCTCAACGAGACACATGGAGATTGCTTAGCTAACATTTTTACTCTAAGCTGTCTGTATTGTGTGTTAAGCGTGAAATTATGGACAGATATTAAGGAGCAAAGGAAGCAATAAAAAAAAAAGAAAAATGCGCTATAATAAAAAAAATCGTACTAAAAATCTTTGCTTATCCGCGTGTAACATCCACTCAGTGTAAACACTAGCCATGGGTGTAACATATGATATGATAGACACAACAATTTAGTTGCATTATTTGCACGGCTGGATGTACATGCATTCACACATACACACATACGCATATTGTACTAAAGTGGCGGCAACCAAATCAGCGCCAAATGCCAACCATCGTACAGAAGAAGTCGATCAGAGTGTAGCAGCAATGCAATGCGCATGCACATAGTGTACGTACTAACATTAGCAACACACCAACAAGAACACACAAAAATTCAATTACACTAATTTAACAATATTTTATGACTTAATTATCTATTTTATTCATTATACCCAGAAGAATTGCAAAACGAAATATAAGTAGTGATACAAATAGCAAGTTTGTTATGGAAAGTCTGTTGCATATATATACCCAGTTGCAAAGATTTATTTAAAAGCAAATAAAATATCGAAATATTTAAATTTCGACACTTTCACTGGATTTACATGCCAACACTTCAAACAGATTAGTTTCGGACACCTTTCTGATTTCAACAAGTTGCTTTACCCCGTACGGTGATCGATCTAAACAGCAATTCCTTTTGTTACTCCTCAGAGAAAGGTGCGATGGACTACAGCAGAAGGTAGTGTTTCTTCTACACGACGTGGCTAAGAACCTAGAAAATAGACGCCGCCAAGTGTAAGCCGACGACTTGGTGATTTTTGTCCCGGGAAAATATCTAAATACAATGAAGGGCGTTAACTAGGGTACCTGGGTTAATTAGCTTGGCATTATACTTGACAGCTAGAAGTCGTGGAAGTTTAGTGTGTTGGACAGGTTCACGCGGGCTTCGGTTGCCTTTCCCTGCAGCCGCCGGGTAGTTGACAAACGTTGGGGATCTCATAATTGTTAGTATATTCTCTTCTATGGGGTACTGGTGAGCTGAAAGCGCTAGAGACTTCTCTCCTGCAGCCTTGGCGCTGTTTGGAATAAGCGGGCTCCCTCTTAAAACACCCAGAATGGAACTAAATGCACAGCTGTATCTCTACCCGGTTAACGTCTTGGCTAAATGGGATGTGGCCAGTCGTGTATTCGATACAGGAAAGAGTAAGTATTGTGCGCCGACTTGCAGTCTATACGTATTTAACTCTGAAGCAAAGATGAATATCGATGGCTGCCTTATTCGGGCTATTGTCATTACAAGGCAGCTTTCCCAGACGCGTACCTCCAATTTGGGAAGTGCGTACTAGCCTCGATATTTTGTACTTTCACTTAAAGAGACAAAATTTCGATATTTTTGTTTTTTCGTTTTAGCATCTAAACTTGGCTTTCTAGCGCAGATACACATAAAGATCGCGACCTCCATTAAATTTTAGACGATTCGAGTAAGTTTTTCCTTAATAGCAAAACCAAAGGGTCGAACTTATTCGCAGTCACCTTCCAAGGTTTTACGGTTCTTCTTTTAACCAGTCTACTGAAATTTCATTCAACTTCAGTGTGGTTCAGCTAATCACAAATGAACTTCACATAGTACGTGTGGACCCGCGTGCTCTTTAAGGCCAAAATTATAGCTTCCGCATGGACACACTTTTAAGTTCAGTATAAACTCCGGAAAGATATCAGAAAAATACACTTACTTTCTAGAAAGACAAATAACTGCTTGAAATTGACCAAACTGGTTTCCGTTTCATTTTATGATTCAGTTTTATCGGTGAATTGTGCGAATTGTTGGC
The DNA here is from genome assembly GCF_040869045.1 of Eurosta solidaginis. Lineage (NCBI taxonomy): Eukaryota > Metazoa > Arthropoda > Insecta > Diptera > Tephritidae > Eurosta > Eurosta solidaginis. Next base: position 268,241,029 of record NC_090319.1, on the reverse strand, counting down.
AACCGGAGTAACAATATAATATAAAGCAAAAATGTGGCACTCGGGACGCAGCATTAAGAAAGTTTTTGCCAAGTTGGGTCATACTGCACAGGAGTTTCAAGATCTAAAGTAAGCAACATTTGCGATTTGTAAGATCTAAAATTTAGTGTTTCAACAGAGTGCAGAGCCTGATAATACAAAGTAAAATTCTTTAGCTGATTAACATATCGAATGGAAGAAAAGGAATGAGACTAATCAATATCAAGACATTTGAAAAGTTCCTATTAAGTGTATGATTAATGAAATTGTGTTAACGCCTTCTGCTAGAACTGAAACATCAAAATTCCTCGTGAGTGAGTTTTTGTTTCATGAAATTTTTTTTATTTTTTTTTAAAGTTTTGTACTCAAAAGGTACGCTGAGTCAAATTTTCTTGAAATATATAAATTTTTACTAAACTGTTCTAAAAGATCAACGGGTACATCCAGGATGGACAGGCATATTCGTATAATAACCGCCTTTTAAATCTCAGGCCTTATATTTGAGCTTGGTATGAAAAAATCGCAATATTCTGTATGGAAATAAAAAAAAAATTATAACACTCATAGGCCTCGATATTGTTGCCTTTGTGCATGCGCGACTACACTTGCTGCTACATATTTACGTATACACATACTAGTACACATATCGCACTGCTATCTCGTTAGAAAATATGATATGCCTGCATTGTTGTTCAAATAAGCCGCGCTCTCTATGCTCCAGAACAAATTATGTTCTCGGCATGCAGTGTTGGTGATTCTAATGCAATTCCACTGTTCTTGTGCGCCACGCACTAACTCATTCAAAATTTTTAAAGCAAACGAAAGCACCCATATAATTTTAATTTTCATATTCTATAATTTAATTTTCATTCAAATATTTTCTTAATTCAACAATAAAGTTTTCAGCTAAACAACTTTTCATTTTTATTTACATAGAAGGATATTGGATTTACCGCTAAGCTTTTAACTACCTCAAAGTTTCATCCCATTCCTTTACTGTTCAGTCAAGTAGTGCTTGTAAGCTATATATTATTCGCATGCGTATATCATTGATACCTTTGCTACCAATCTAACAGCCTACTCTACAATTTTGGTGTTCATCCTTCAGCGCACTTGTTCTCAATTATCTGATTGTTTTGCCATATTGGGCGTTCTTAGATAAATATTGGCAGCCTTGTAGTTCGGAAATTGAAAGCTTGCGAATTGGTTGTTGTTGCATTTCTTTGTTACAAGCACATGACGTTGTTAGTGTGTGTATGAAAGTATTAACTAACTAAATAAAATAATAATATACCGTTGTTTAGCTAAATACCCGCAATTTAATTGGCGTACTGACTCATTGGCTGGCTTCCTTGTTGATGGAAATAAGATAATTGTATGTGCATATGTTTCGTACAGACATACATTGAATGGTAACGGATGTTGGCGTGTGTTTTATTATCATATAAAAACTGAGTATATAAAATGAGTAACTTCACAGCGAAATGCCTTATTGGTTATTGGGAAAGGTTGTATAAACAAATCTGCGTTACGGAAGCTGGCTTAGCTGTTACTTAAGGGATGGCTTATTCAGCCGATCGTTAGTCAGCCAAATATAAAGAAAGTATAAAGAAGTCCACGTTATGTATATTATGCGTTTCCTATATGATATGCCAACGGGGATTACGCCACGGAAACAAGTTGAACCAATGCACAAGAAAGGCGACGCCACAAACCGCGCCAACTATCTCGGAATCAACCTGCTTAAAATCGCGTGTAAGATTATATCGAACAAATTGCGCGAAAGACTGAAGCCTAAAGTCAGTGCCTCTTTATACCTGATAAATCTACTAATGTCACAGGAATGACGTGAAGCAACACCACCAGCTTCTTAAGGATTGAGAATGACTTCTACGAGCCATTCAAAACCAATCTTCAGACAAGGCGGCTCCCTTTCGTGTCATATCTTTAACCTTATTCTAGCAGCAGATCTAAATCATGAGATCACAATCTACTAAAAGGACGTACACTTACTGGAGTATGCTGACGATATTGCTTATATTAGCTTTAGCATACGCACCGTAAGTTCTGCCTTCTGTGGGTTAGATAAAGACTCAAAGAAGTGAGTCTTGTGGTAAGCTAAGACAAGAAGAGTACTTCCTGTCATATTAGAAAAGACTGGCACCATTGCAACCACATAACTGTTGTCGGATATAAATTCGAGTGTAAAAGGCAAATGTAGAAAAACTCTTGTCGACAAGTGCTACCATAGCCTGCAGTTGAAACGTAAAGTTCCCTCCCAATGAACAATAAGCGCGGTTCATAAGGCGCTACTTTACTTTTTCTTCTGTATGCTTCCGAAACATGGACTGTGTCAGGATATGCTGAGATGACTTTTGGAGCGTTCGAGAGCAAATTTCTGCTGAAGATTTGTGATCATTTCTGTGATACCGATGTCGGGTATCGAAGGAGGTATAATGACGAACTGTATGAGCTTTACGCAGATATGAAGTAAGTGCACCGAATAAAAGCCCGAAGACTTCGCTGACTGGATCATGTTATCGTATATTCCGAATACATCCTAAATTAATTAAATGTAATTCAGAAGTGATCGGAATTACGTCCACTATGACAACATTTTTAATAATATAAAAAACGATTATAAAAATCTGTTATGCTTGCTAAGCCTTCATTTTGAGTATTATCAATTTTTGCCTATGAGAAAAGAATCTAGCTTTCATATTTGTCATATCAGTCCTACCAACAAATTTATTGAACGCTGCTTGGAATCACGTCCATCCCGACATCGTCAAACACAATTATGCACTAAGTACGCTAAAACTTGACTTTTTAAATTCTATTGTAATTTTTTAAATATAATTACACATACAATGTGAAAGATCTGATCAATCTGTACATGAAAAAGATAAAAACAAATACTAGTGCTTTATAGTTGGCGCGTCAAACTGCAGATTTAAAAGTATATACGCAATCCGGTACGAAAGAGCTAAGTCAAGATTTGGATACCTTACAGACAATCGCTCAGTCCGTTTTATAACATTTTTATACGCAATGACTTTATATGTTTTCCTTTCATACATCGTGCATGCGTTTCATTATGTCAAATTGCCTTTTCGCTCTTGAAATTTTTATAGTTTTTGCAGTAACCATTTTCAATAACAAGCTGCATTTTCCAAGTATTTTTCATTGCTCTCAACTAGTTGCAAACGTCCATTTGGGAGTTTAACTGCATTCAAGGCTACTAACGTTAAGGAAAATAAATAAATAGGCAGATTGACTGCTAGCCAAGAGTTGAACTAATAAACAATAAGTACCGTTTGCTATTGTAATAAAAACAAAAGCCACAGAACAAGAAAACGGGTTCTTAGAATAAATGACAGCCTAACCTAAAATAACAGCAACGTCAGCAAAGTTGGCAGCAGAATTTGAAGCAATAATAAAGATTACAATGACCATGAATGATGTACGTGTAAAAAGATAAACATACAGTGATGGTCATCAAAATCGCACACTATTATTTTAAGACAGTATTCATTTAATTTTTTGTTTAACTTTTACTTTAATTTTCAAGTAAAGTATGATTTCTCTTTCCATTTCCTAAGTTCAGTACTTGAAACCAAATTCATTGCAATTTCAAAGAATTTCCAAAAATTTAACATAAAAATTTAAAACTTTTTATTCGGAGTTGTTAGAATGAATACAAAATAGCGTACTCGAAAAAAAGCCCAAACGCTCCTAACAAAAAATTGAAAATTGTGATGTCAAAGTATTTTACGTTGATTTACGGTTACTTTTTGTTTCAAGTATTGGACTTGGATTCTTGGAAAATCAGAAAGATAAAGCATTATATTTTAAACAAAAATCACTAAAATAGTAATAGTTAAAATCAGTTGTGATTACCGTCTAAAAATAAAAGTGCTATGTATGTGAGCATAACTGTATATGATGGTTTATGTAGAAAAGATACATGCATATCTGACAAACGCTTTCACGTTTTTCACTTTAACCTGATGCCGGTTTTTTGCCTATCGCCCCTCCTTTTAAACATGATAACATTATGTTGATAAGTTAGCAGTTTTGTTTGATGTATGCTTCTTCCTCTTCAATTTAATTTGCTCTTCTTAAAGTTTAAGTGGTGTACTAATGTTGAGTCTGTATTTGCAGTTATAGCAGAATGAGTTAGACAGAAGTTAAAATTTGCCATTTTCCTTTATAAAAATGGTATTCATTTGAATAACTAATGTTATTGACCGGTGTTAAGCTTATTAAATCCGAAATACTTATATTAGCCGTGCTTTAAAACTGCATATTCAAAAAATGCCAGAAATGCGATCTGCAGGAATAGTTCGTTCAATTCTTACAATATTCCATCTCGCGCACTCGTTTTTCTCACTTAAAACGTTCATACCTATTGTTTAAATAACTATACTAATACCAAATAAAATTGAAATATAAAAATTTAAACTGTGTTTCAATTTTTTAAACTGCCTCGAGCTCATTAAAATTTAATAAATTATAATATTTGAAGGCAAATAAAAATATTTTTAAAATGTTCAAACGGAGAGCACACCGAGAGAAAAACAGTACAACCAGAGTGTACAAAAACATCAAGCATAACTATGACGCCCAGACCAACAAATACATAAAACACTACCAACATATTACGAAACAAGTCACAAGACTAACAACATCAACTAAATTTTTGGAAAGGTGCAGAAGAGATGGCTTAACTCCTAATTTTATTGATAATGCAACAAAGAATATAATATACGTAATTACTAATAATACCAGCAACAACAAAATACCGAAAAAATTTTCCAAAGTGGTGGCCACATTTATAAATAATGTGAAAAGCAAACTCATCAACCTTTTAATCAACATCAAGCATGAAATTTTAAGACACAACAAAAAAGAGGTAAATATATTGAGAGCACTGATAACTCAATGTCTTGAAGCAACACATTCCACTCAATTTTTTCAAAGTGAGGAGTTGTTAGCGACCAAACAAACGGCGCAGATTAAAACCAATCAAATTAAGAAATACGAAAACCTCAAAAGTAGACAAAGAGAAAATTTAAATATTAGGGTGGTCCCAGAATGGTTTCATAATATTTCATCTATAGATTTTCCCACAGACATTCGTTGGCTCTTATCTCTGGGTCCGAAATATGCCCTTCCAATTCAAGATAAAGAGTTTCCTTTATTCCAACTTATAGCAGACGGGGAGAATATTATACGCACTATTGAAGACAAAGAAAAACAAGAAATAGGAAGAAGTAATTTTACAAAACTTATACACGAGCATCTTAATAGGAATAAAATTTCTGCTAGGGATAAATTTATAAACAAAACGGTACTCGCCACAAAAACATTTCTGAAAAAGAATAAAGATATACTGATTCTAAATGCAGATAAGGGTAATGTAACGGTAGCGTTGGAAAAAGCCGAATATGATAGAAAGATGCAAACGATTGTTAATAACATTTCAACATATAGAGTGTTAAAACGAGACCCTACTAGTAAATTACAAGAGAAGAACAATGCGTTAGTTCAAAAAATGCTTGATAACGGTGTTATCAATGAAATAGAAAAACAGCGACTTTTAAGCAAAACTGCAAACCCACCTAGAATTTACGGTTTGCCTAAAATTCACAAAGAAGGGGCGCCACTTCGACCTATTTGTTCCTCTATTTGCTCACCGTCGTATGAATTATGCAAATATGTTGTTAACATATTGGAAAATATAACTAAATCGTCTAAATTTAATGTTAAAGATGCGATTGAATTCAAACGAAAAATAAATAATACCTATATCTATGATGATGAGATTCTAGTGTCTTTTGATGTAGTGTCCTTATTCCCGAGCATTCCAGTAGACTTGGCATTAAAGATAATATCCTCAAAATGGAATGAATTAAAAGACCATACAAAGTTAACGCAAGAGCTGTTTTTAAACATAGTTAAATTTTGCATAATGGAAAATCGTTACTTTAAATATAATGAAAAAATATATGAGCAACGGTCAGGAATGCCTATGGGATCACCAGCATCACCTGTCGTAGCAGATATAGTCAGGGAGGAACTACTATCCAAATTCATGATGGAAACTGCCAACAAACCGCGCTTATTAACTAAGTACGTTGACGACTTGTTCGCGATTGTTAGGACACAAGATGTCGACAAGATGATCAACGATCTTAACAACTTCAATAAATCAATTCAATTTACAATAGAAACGGAAAAAGATGGAGAGCTACCCTACTTAGACACTCTTATTATCAGAAAGAATAACAAATTGTTGATTGACTGGTATAAAAAGCCCACGGCATCTGGAAGACTTATTAATTTTAATTCAAAACATGACAAAAAAACAATTATAAACACCGCAAGCAATTTCATTAGAAGAGTTCTCTCGATAAGCGACACGATTTTTCACGGAAAGAATATTGACGAAATAAAAGTAACCTTGACAAAGAATGACTTCCCTATGACAACCATAAAGCAATTACTTCGAACATACTTTACCGAAAATAAGGAGAGAACCAACATAGCCAAAGGAGAGGGAAAAATATACAAATCAGTAGTTCATGTTCCAGGAATAACGGAAAGAATAAAATTTTCAAAGCTCTATGACAGAGATAAATATCAGATCGCGTCAACTTATAAACACACGCTAAGAAAACTCTACAGCAATACAAAGGATAGAATTCCCAAACAAGAGAAGTCTGATGTAGTTTACAGGATTCCGTGTAATGGTGACGGGTCCCACTTATGCAAAAAGGTATATGTGGGGACAACAAAAATGAAACTCAAGACAAGGATTTCCGCTCACAGGTCAAATGTGAAATTAAGAAGCAGTTTTTCGGACAATAAGACGGCATTGTCATCACATTGCAAAGATACCGGACATTATCCCGATTTCGATAATGTATCCATTTTACACGAGGAGAAAAATTACGGCAAAAGATATACTTTAGAAATGCTGCACATAACGAACACACCTAATGACACGAAAATGAATTATAAAATAGACACTGATCAGCTGGCGCGCGTTTACCGCGACTTAGTTTTAAGACAACAACACTGTTCTAGTTAGAATTGCAGCTCAACACAACAAATGCAGTGGGATGACAAATATATATGTACATATGTACATTTGTGTGTTAATGCAAATGATTATGTCTTTTTGTTCGTCATCCTATGTATTGTTGTTTTTGTAGATTTTTGTTTATACTTACGGTGTTTTAAATTATTTATATTTTCATATTTATCTGACTTCTACGCTTTCTTTTTTCGTACATCTTGTTAGTCGGTAAAACATATTCAATTGTGTAAGTGGTATTATGTTTAGGGTTTGAAAATTGTTTACATGTTAACTAATTGTTGTTTTTGTCCACAGTTCCTGAGGATGATCTCAGAATGAGATCGAAATATCGACCAAATAAAATTGAAATATAAAAATTTAAACTGTGTTTCAATTTTTTAAACTGCCTCGAGCTCATTAAAATTTAATAAACTATACTAAAAACAAATAAATAAAGAAATAAATAGCTCGGGCGTGTGCTTTCCAAACTTTCAGATAACAGTGCCCTAATTATTTTGCGATATATATGCCATATGCCAGCTGCTCGAAACCGCGTCCACTCCAACAGCATAACTTATAATACTCAAACTCCTTTCAACACTGATTTTGTAGGGTTAGGTAAGGTTGAACTGCCTGGTCCATGAGGACCACACATAAATTGAATGAATCCGTAGTGTTATCAGAAGTTTGTTGAACGACCAAACTGAAAAACCTTCTCAAAACCCAGGACCTATGTTATAAAATAACTCCGTTCTCTTGGCAAATACTAGAAGCTTTCTAGGGTTTATGCCACTTGCTGTTTCTAGATCTGACAGCTGCATCACTCCTAATAGCTGGAAACTTAGTCTGGCAAGCGTAGGGTACGAGCACAAAACGTGCTCGATCGTTTCCTCCTGTAGCTAAAACTTCTGCTATCACTGGCCAAGCCTAATTTAAAGGCATCTGGCGCCAGAAGGCAATGTCCAGTCAGAATACCCGTCATGAGTCTACAGTCCTCTCTTTTTAATGATAGAATCAACTTTGTTAGTCTATGGTTGTAAGACCTACACTTACTTTTTGACACTTCACATCCCCGCGCTTGAACCCACGCCTTTCCCGCTATCATGCGCCTTCTCTTAATCTCGCCCAATCTGGTTGGGTAGAAGGTTTGATTAGATGCGTCCTTTTTAGCTAACCCTAACACACTTTTAGATGCTGTGCTATCCGATATTATTGTCTTAATTGCTGTCTGCTTGTCTATATAAAAGCTTAAAAATCTGCAGTTTAAACTATTTCCTTCCAGTTTGAGCTATTTCCTTCTATTGCTTTGGTTGTTTCTGCCTGATCTTAGTAGGGTATACCATACTCTTTCCAATACTTTTGAATTATCGGTATACACATGTATCGCCATTTTGTCGCACTTGCGCCAACAATCCACCTGATTTCGAAAAAAAACAACAAGAAAACATTCCTTTACAGTCTTCAGTTAATCTCTGTTGCCTATTGATCATTCGAGTATGATTTAGTGTTGCTCTGAATAGCGTCCATTACGAAAACAAACCCAAACATTTAAAAAACGATTGTATGCATATATTATTAAATCCTGCAATATTTCTGGTTGTTCTAAATAAATTTGAAGATGGAAAAAATCGGCAAAATTCCGGCTTATTTCAGCGAAAAGGTACCTACTTTAGCAGCCGTTTTTCTCATAAAGGTATTCCCAAAACGAGAAGCGTATCGTGTTCAGGGACCCTCTGTTCATCATTACTTTCCAACTTTTTGAATTTATTTTCGACTCATGTAATATTAAGTAATTTGAAATTTTATGCTTTTCATTACAAACAATATGTGAAGTAGAAAAAATATATCCTAACAGTTACTAAGCGGTAATCAATCTATCAAAAAAATTCCACAAGCAAAAATCTAATGAATGAAAATTTGCAACAAAAAGGCAACAACAACCTATTGTACTATGAGCATGCGCGTGCCTCTTACGATGCGACACACTGACTTTTTTCAACCATGATCAAGCAGCAAGAATGCGCGCATGCGCTATATGACCGACCAGTTGCCAGCAAATATAAAACTCATTGGCTCTCAGGACTACCATGTGTACATTTTATTTTGATTGTTTTTTCTTTGCATTCTCGTCATCATTCACATTTGCGCGCGTAAACGCAAAGATCTCGGTCATTGCTACCAACTGAACCCAGCGCCGTTTGGGGTGACTTTTAGCATATTTTTTACATGCCGCAAACATCAAAAACATAGAAAATCACATATTCGATTTTGATATGTGTACAAATGCAATTATAGTTATTTAGAATTTCTAACTGCTTGTTCTTTATTGCTTTTATGATGTGGTTTCATGTTGCGTATGCGGCCGATTTATATGCAGCGCTAAATTTGATGTTTATATGTAGAAATGTATGAGTAGGTAGTAGTCGTACAAAGTTAGTCGAAAGAGTGGGACCTAGTGCGACTCTGTGTTGGTATACGAAAAAAATCAGCTAACTAATTCTAATTACACAAGTTATTTAGTATTGGAATTTCTATCGTTCTTTAATTGGTATTTCAGCGTTGACATTTATGTATTACAACCGTATAGTCAATAAGATAAGTACTTACATTATTAGGAGACTTGTTTAACTGTTATGTTTTAAGCGTTTATGGTATTATTAGGAAGTGAGGAATTACGTTTTCGAAATCATAGATACAAGTGGGAACTTGTTTGTCATCACTAATTCTTTGCTTACCTGCAATTAGATGAAAAATAAAATTTGTTGCATTAACTTAATATGTGATGAAGATATAAATGTTATAACATTTAGTAATGAGGCTTTATCTTATGAGATATTAGAAAGTTTTTTAAATAAATTGTTTAATATAATCAAAACAAATTTGTGAAGCAAATAGCCCGTCTTATGTATATAACATTTGATGCCTTTCAAAAAGTGTCCATCGTAGATGTGCAATGTTCCTTCTTCAGAAAAAAAAAAAAAAAAAAATTATAAAAAAAGAGAAAAAAAAAAACAAAACAAAAGGAATAAATAAATAACTAAACAAAAAAATATATCTTTAAAACAAAAAATGTTTGTTTGTTTTAATGGTGTGTTCAATTTTTACTTCATATTCACACACTGCAAAGTCTCTTTAATTCTCTGTATATAGTAATTACGATTTTTTAAGCATTTTTTGATTTTTTTTTTATATATTCTCTCTCACTTTTTATTTTTACTATATTAATTTTTATAAAATTTTTTTTTTTGAAGAAATTGCATGGCAGAAGACAGTCTCTTTAATGACAAAATGCAATAATAATGTACATTATATTGTTTTTTTTTATATTATTTATTTATATATATATTTTTTTCTTTATCTCTTAATTTGATCTTGACTGGAGAGATTTTGTACATATTTAAGATAAACTGAAAAGAAAGAATTATTTACTGGCATATTGCGATGGTACTACAAATTTCGAAAACCAACATAATAATTGAATGTTCAATTATTATAAGCCGGTGTTAAACTCACGAATTCTTAAATATAAAAAAAAATTATTAAATAAATTATAAAATTAAAAAATTGCTTCAAATAAATGTTTTCATACATTTAAAAAAGCAATATGGGCAATCCCCGATTATTAAAATCACAAAAAAAAACAATGTTTAACAAAAAGTGCTCCTGCAACTATTAATATGTTTACTTGGCTTCTGATATAATACAGGCAGGGTAATCTGCGGCACGAATATGATTTATGTAGCAGCATTGTCAAGTTAATGGCTTTTTTCAGCGTATTCATTTTGACATATGTTTCAGTTCTCTCCATGCTACTTAATATTGTGGTAATGTGATTTTGCAGTGTCTTCTTCGAGGTAAACAAATTCTTCACTTACATTTTTGATTGATAATTTTATGACTTACATAATTTTGAAGGAGCTTCACATACACGCCACGTGATTTTGCAATGTCTTCTTCGAGGTAAACAAATTCTTCACTTACATTTTTGATTGATAATTTTATGACTTACATAATTTTGAAGGAGCTTCACATACACGCCACGTATATCGGAGTTAAAAAGTTAACAGCTAACTAATAAAGGCAACCAATGGTTATGAAATATATGTTTTATATGCAACTAACGTATCGCACGACGCAAACTGGAAGAGAAGCTCGGCCTTAGATCTCTTCGGAGGTTATCGCGCCAAAATTTTTTTTTTTTACGTCTCGTACTATCCAGACGTCGGTAATCATGCTCGTCAATAGAGCTGAGGGTTTAGAAAATCGTTAGCTTAACAAAATAAAAGCATGAAACAGGTTCGTGTCCTAAGTCTTTTGTTCAACAGTTAAGCCTCGAGTATACCCAAGCGTAAATCAATTATTGTTACTTATTGAGTGAAAAAGAAGGAAGTGGCAATTAAAAATAATAGAAAATAACCTAATGGACTATCTTATGAACGAGTTAATTATATTGAAAGTAATTTTTGCTTAATAAATTTTGTAAAATTATCATAAGTTCATATCTCTAAATTTTTAAACAAATTTTTTATTACATATTTTGGGAACAATTTAAACAATGTGAGGGACAGGACGAGCAAGGCGACAGATGTGTCGATTATACCTTGTATGTATTGTAAATCTCTTTGAAGTCCTTTCTTCCGTCATTGGAATTCGATCTCGAACGCCTGTGAAGTTTTAAGTACTTTGACACAATGAGTGAAAGAAAAGTTTCCATATGCTCTCAAGTTTTTGCAAACAATTTTCTTCAATTTACATCTCTGGTATTATGGCTTAATGTTTCAGGTCTATTAGATTAGTCGCTCGGCTTTAAGCAAATATAGAGAGTCGATTGCCAATTTACTATGCTCACAACTATGTATCTACATATTTGAGCTTTGGCTATCGGTATACAAATCAGCGCTTTTCTACGTGCTTGTCGGGGAATAAAATCTGTTAGCTTTAGAAAAGGCATATCGACATTAGTACAGAAATTTAAATTGCATTTTTTACTAGTTGTTGTTGGCACTTTTTTGTTTTTAAGTAAATATTGATTGGAATGCTTGTTGTAAGATGAAGATAACCTGCAAACATTTTTTTTTTATATTTGATTCTTCTTTAGTTAGCAATAACAGCCTAAGTCTTATCCTTTTTCATGGGACCTAGGCGGATATTGCTTATGAGCACAGATATATGCATATTATGCAGAGAATGGCCAAGGCATTTTTGTTTTGTTTTGTTTGGTTGTAAAAAGCAAAACAAAATGTGACGCCCTGCACTCTGATTTGGAAGCTTCCAATTGCTTTCAAGTAAATAGCAACAGTTCGACTTTTATAACTCTTTGCTCCATGTAACATTCGAAAGTGGCTAGAATGAAGTATAATGAAATAAAAAAATCTGAAATTTTTGTACGGAACTGTTCGTGTAAATAAAGGTACCAATAAAGCTTATCAGTGCCTTACATTCAATAACATATGGGGTATTCCATCCCATTTCGACCAATTTTGAACCCGACCCCTTTAGAATTGGCTGGAAGTTTTTCTTCTTTTTCTAGCTTACGAAAGGCTTTTCAGAAGTTTTTCAAATTTTTTCATCCAACTCAAAAAAAGTTATGAATTTAATAAAAAATACCGTACTTCTTTTTAAAATGCTATAACTTTTACAAAAATTGACCGTTTGGGATATTTTTTTTTTTTTTTTGTATTTTTTCCGAAAAGTACATTTAAAAACATATTAAAAAAAATGATCCCAAACGGTCAATTTTTGAAAAAGTTATAGCATTTTGAAAACAAAAACGGTGTTTTTTTTAAATTCATAACTTTTTTTGAGTTGGATGAAAAAATTTGAAAAACTTCTGAAAAACGTCTTTCGTAAGCTAGAAAAAGAAGAAAAACTTTCAGCCAATTCTAAAGGGGTCGGGTTCAAAATTGGTCGAAATGGGATGGAGTACCCCATATAAAAAAAACATTTTCAGGAGGGAAAAAATCCTTTTGACAGTGATTTTGCAAATTGCTTAAAAGGCTTCCTTAGGGATTCTGAGAATTTTTACAAATTATTTCAAACTATCACGAAAAAGTGCCAGTGATGTCTCAGAACTTGCAAGGTGAGGGAAATTTGAAAGAAAACCCATCATATTTAATTTTGGGAAAAGTTGCTATAGTCTGCTGGTTGAGTTTTGTTTGCAGGAGTTTGAAACCACAAAATCAAATGATAAACAACTTAAAAAAAATTTGGCGGAGAAAGTACATATATTATTGAAAAACTTTAGTAAGTCAATATATATTTCATTCACACTTGCAGGCCTCTGCTAGTTTCGCGTTCGCATAAAAATTTACAATCATCTCTCTTTGCGTAAAACGTAAAAATTCAAAAAAAAATGGTGCTGGAAAATTACTGATAGATTTAAAGACGAATACTGGTAATATGCTTTGCCCCAATGGGTGTTAAAAGATCCCGTTGCATATGCAATTCAGTTTTTGGCTGTAAACTCAGTTTACTTAAGTTTGAAAGTGAAATAGACATTTTTGCTATTCGATTGAAAGTTGTTAAACCATGTTTTGAACATGACGCCTTGTAATAGTGTCTAAAGTGCCAGAGTTCCATTGCGATGGTCTTGTTGTTAGCTCATTCGTATGTTTTAATAAAAATGTAAACGGCCGGACAGAGTAACCTTGCCCAATCAAAATCTCTTCTGATGCTGATAATATTGATATATGTAATTTTATGTCTATCTGGACCCCTTTACACCACAACGTTTTCCTGTTACCTACCCATAAGCTTAGCTGGGTATAAAAATGTATGCTAATACAGGGCTTTGCTTTAAAAAAAATTATCATTGCTGATAGAGAAATTTTCAAAACGAGAAATCATACCATTTGAGCTAACTTTCAACGCTGTCATTAATATCATAAATATATAAAAAGAGACTTAGAGATCATTTCACCATCTTAAATTTATTTTAGTATAAATTGCTGATGGAGGGTATTGAATGAATATAAGCCGACGGTAATGAGAAGAGTTCGGCCGTCATGGTGCGATGGTAGTGTGCTCCGCCTACAACACAGAAGATCCAGAGTTTACGCCACTGAATTTTTCTAAGCAGGGTACCCCTTGGTAGTGTTTGGCAGGTACTCCGGGTGTATTTCTGCCATGAAAAGCTTCTCAGTGAAAACTCATCAGCCTAGCAGATACTATTCGGAGCCGGCATTAAACAAGTAGGTCACGTCCCACCAATTTGTAGGAAAAACTAAAAGGATCACGACGCAAATTGGAAGGGAAACTCGCCCTAAAATCTCTTCGGATGCCACCGAATTTGGTTTTTTGTTTTTCCATTGATTAAAGTTTACAATTAAGAACGCATCCCTTGCAAACTCCCAATGATAATTTATTGGTTATTTTTATTTAGTTGAATACCCAGTCCAAATCCAATAACAGCATGCGGTTTTCACATTGAACAATTCCACCGATGAGTTAAGTAATAAAAATAAAGCAAATGAACTTGCTAGCATAATTTTCATTCCTAATATAAACATTCATAACATTATTCATTATGTTGCATGCCACACCACACGATGACTTAATAAATTTGTATGCCCTACAGCGACATAAGTGTCATAAACTTTTCCAGCGACTACTGGCACGTTTTTAACTCATGCCACCAACATTTAAATTTACGCATATATACAAACACATATACAAAATATTTTTTAGCGTTTTTGTTTTAGCACTTTGGCTGTCGATTTGCAAGTGAAATTTACACTTGTCGATTGCCTGCGGAGTCGGCACGCAATCAGCCCGTATATGTGTTGTACGTGTGTTGACATGTGGCACGATGATGCATGCCACTATTCGCAGTAGGCTCCAAAAATAGAGGGCTAACTGTGTTCTGCATACTATGCTTTTTTTTATTATCCGCCAATGTACAGTAACCGAGTAATACAAGGTAAGTTGCAACTTTAACTTTGTTTGTTTAGCCTTTGAATGTCTTTAGTGCACATTAGAGGCTCGCCCTCTACTCGGTCACACACACCTATGTAACTACATGTGTCCATGTGTATAAAGTATTGTTGTCATTCAATAATGCCTAATAGCGTTTAAGCGCGCTAGCTAGATTAACAGCATGCGACAGTAAAAACACTGCCTTTGAAAAAAATAAATAAATAAAACTGTACGTGAGGTAAACAAAAGCGTTTTTCATGTTGTTGGCAAAAAAATGCTGATATTTAATTTGTTGTACATTTGTCGTTGTAACAATGTTGCAGTTTTGCTTTTTCTGCTGTTTGCAAAAAAATTTCACTCGACAACATTGCGCGCATTTGTGGCAAGTTTACTGATGCTACTTACTGTAAATGCACGTCGTTGCCGTTGTTGGATTGCAAAATAACGGTAATTTCTGCGCTGCATTGAAGTTAACTGTCCGCAGTATTTAGACTCAAGACTGACATAGACAAATATGTACTAACACATGCATATATATTTAAAAACTTATGTACAGTCAACATCGAATCAGATTGAACTGTCCACTTTGAAATGCAACTCGTGTCGATTTTCTTAGTTAATTTTTAGTTTGTGAGTTGGTTAACTACTGGTAAAGTTTTTTTGCTTGTGTTTTTTATTTCTTTGTCCCTTCAAATAACTCTTGCTTTTGGTATATCTATATAAATGAGCTTTATTTCAAAATTTTTTAAAGAGAAAAACGATGATTTCCCCTCTTCCCAATAAGCGTTTCGGGAACATTTTGCACCTTCATCAGGAATATTATTATTAAACGAAATCAATAAACAAGAAAGTATTCTTACCTGCACCTGCCTTTGCTAGTAGATTAGTAGATGCATTGAAGGACCAAATGGATAACTGTGTGACCTCTTTTGGCAGCTAGGGATGCTCTTTTGGACTGTCCCAACTGGCTTGAGAAACCCTAATAAGTAAATTAAAAAGTCCGTTCGTCGAAATGATTGAGTAATTTCGAGGTAATAATTGTGTTTGTAACAATTCCGTAACTAAAAAATCCTGAATACACATCGTTAGCTATAATCAAATACTCTAAGGCTGGATAATTTGAAACGTATAGCGAACTTTTGGGGATTTATTTATAAAGCAAGGTGGTTTGCACCATCTTCAGTTAAGTGCCAATTTGAAACTTTATTTAAATTTAGTATTGAAAGCATTTTCACTATGTCAAATAAAACCAGATCGGTCAGTCGTAATAAATTGCGAGTAAGTTTTGGACGGCCATCACTTGCTAAGTAAAAATGAATTTGGCATCCCAATAAGTTCAGGAATTAAAACATTCAGGCCTATCAACAAAGAAAATTACATTAAATATGACTTGACTTAGGGACATAGCAACCTCTTCGTATAGCCTGACTGGTACAAATCAACCGAACGCCTTGGGCTGTAGTGAAATGGAAACTTCGTTGGCCAATTGTCGTCTGTTCTGGCATAGCTAAGCAAACGCTGAGCAGACACTGTGTAGTGTGATGTTTCTTGCGACAAGTTGATGTGAGGCATTTTGTCGGAATTATTGTGTTCACTAAGCTTCATTCATCTTTGGTTATTACAGTTGTGGCAGGTTATTTTCCGATGGGTGCTCGTGGAATATGTCTAAATCAAGGGTCTCCATTCCATAGCATAATTATGAATGCATTGCGTGTTCGAAAGGGCAATAACTTAAAATTTTTGGCAACCATGTCCTCAATATATTAGAAAACCCTACCTGTTATGTGGTAATTTCATTTTTCGAAAAACTATACTGAAGATTACACAACGTCTGTAATATAAAAATAAGTTCTGGAATGTTGAGCGAATTTATATTTTATTGTGCTATGCAAAGTTATGTTATGTTTGTGTTATTTTATGGTATATTACGCTATTTTATTTTATGAGATATTATGTTAGGTTATATTTTTTTGTGTTTATTCTATGAGGAAGCCATCAGTCATGCTAAACCATCCAAAGCAGTGGGCCCAGACGGCATAGCCATGCCGACGCTTAAAAGCCTAGGGAAAGAGGATTTCAAATATTTAGCACATGCCTCCAACCTGTCTCTTTCCACCTTTGTCATTACCGAAAAATTGAAAATGGCCAAGGTGATCCCGCTACTAAAGCCTGGGAAACGAGCTAACATAGAAGAGTCATATCGCCCGATATAGAAGAATTGAACAAGGGGTGTCACAGGGTGGTGTCCTATCCCCACTTTTTTTTAACTTCTACATATCAAAGCTACCTTCGCCACCAGAAGGAGTTACTATCGTTTCCAACGCGGATGACTTCACTTCGCGAAACCTGGCATTATCACCGACTAAACCCCCGCGACCTTATTTACAACATGGACGTCCCATATGTCGACCATTTTGAACATCCACGTCGATGGCTCTACGCTACCCACTGTCCTACACCCCAAAATCCTGGGTGTGACGTTTTATCAAGATCTACATTTTGGTGAGCATGCAGCCGCAATTGTACCGAAAATCCAGAGCCGTAATAAAATCGTCAAACCTCTTGCTGGCAGTACTTGGTGAAAAGACAAAGAAACGCCCTTTACCACTTACAAAGCAATTGGCCAACCGATTGCATGCTACGCGTCCCCGATATGGTCGCCAAGCCTAAAGACCACTCACTGGAAGAAGTTACAGGCCTGCCAAAATACTGCCCTCAGAACCGCCACGGGTTGTCTCCTTATGTCCCCAGAACACCATCTACATAATGAGGCGAGAATTCTCGCCATCAGGGAGAGAAGTGAGATGCTAACCAAAGAGTTCCTGTTGAATACCGAGAAACCTGGGCATTCCAGCAGACATCTGATTGATGAGCTAACACCGCCAGGGGGCTTAAGGAGTAATCTCCGTAAGCATTATGAGGAAATACGGCACCTGAGAACTTAGCCGTATGAAGCCAAAAAGATAAGCAGGTCCTCAGCCAACTCCACAAATAGGCGTCGGACCTTTATGCCAGGAATTGCCCGGCGAATCCAGTACTCAAAGAACAGTACCCAAAACATGCGGAAGAGGAACGCATACTCCCCGGGGAAACGCGAGTCATTCTAGCTCAACTTCGATCTCGAGACTGTAACAGGTTAAACTCTTACCTATCCAGAATCAACTCCGACATACAAAATGTATGCCCGCTTGCAATGTGTCCCCACATGACACCAACCTTCTCTTTAATTGTAATGTGGAATCAACGCCTCTAACACCCCTTTCATTATGGTCCACCCCTGTTGAAGCTGCACGCTTCCTTAGACTCCCGTTGGAGGACATTGATAACAATTTGTGATTGGTCGCACCTATTGGATGGGGCGAAGCACTGCTACAACAACAACAAGAACATACATTCTTATTTTATGTTAAGTTGTACAATGGCTCCTTTTGCCTGTTCTGTACATTACGTTTTGTTGTATTCTGCTATGCCAAGTTAAAGTATATTACGTTATGTTGCAATATGTTTAAATTGTCTAGCGTAACATCATTCAATCAATGGCCACCATCTGACTTTCGGTGTTCATCATTTAAATAAATATACCATGAGGAAAACAAAAACATCACTTCGACCTGCAAAGGGTGCTTTGTATCCACTGATTACTTCGACTTGTAAAAATAGAACTTCATTTGGTGAAAATTAGATTGGAAATATTCTTTTCTTTATAAATTGTTGGCAAAAAATTCATCTAAAAATATTAAAAACAAATCACAATCATATTGAATTTGATTAGGCCAAAATTATATTGAATTTTTTGCTGGGTTGGAGTTTCACGACCCACAATAAGATAGACAATGTTTATTTTACCATATTCCCTATTACGCGTTTCGATAACCTCCCGTCTTCTTTAGGGAGTCCACTGTTTGCCTTTAAATAAATAAAAAAAATATATTGTAAAAACTAATATTTTTATCATTTCTAAAATCTTTGGAAGACAAAAAATTTGGAATGAAATAACTGGTTACTGTTGCAAAGTATTGTAAAAAACCTTGAATATTTTTTTAATTTCAATTTACAATTGTTTTTGTTTTTATCGGCCTATTGATATTTCATTCAAGGTTCGAATCGAGCTCAAGGCCAGAACAATAATTTTTTTTCTAATGATAATTATTGTTATTTTTTAATTTTTCTAAATTTGAAAAATTGTATTTTGTTTTTGGAATAGTATGTAGAAAATTTTTCAGACAACTTGCCATAGCTGCGCAGATAGATCCGTTTCGAAGCTATTAAAAAATAAAAATAATTATCATTAGAAAAAATTATTGTTCTGGCCTTGAGCTCGATTCGAACCTTGAATGAATTTCACTTTACTAAAAAATTTTATAAGATTACTCTTAAAAGGCAAACAATTTGGATGGCAAATGGCGATGGGTCCAAAGTATTTAAAAAATTAAATATATTTTTCTTCTCATTATTTCAAGTGTAAAAATTTTCCTATTGTAAAACAAACATTTTTCTTAAATCTTTTAGAAGACTAAAAATGTGATTCACATTTTCATATATTTAGTGATTTGCCCGGGTAGATTTTTTCCATTGTCATGTATATAAAAATGGCGAACAAACTTGGGAAAGGTTGATTAAGAATTACACTCATATCTTTTTTAAATAAATTTAGTACTTCATATCGTCTTTATTAAATGGACAATGCTGTAGGGGTGCTTCTGCTAGTATACGGGCATGACTGTGTTGATATGCGGTCGTTGCGACCCATAGTTGTGATCGCATAAGCCAAACGCGTATACAGTATAAAGAAAAAGAAGTCACAAGAAATGCAACAACAAAAAATTAGAAAAAAGACTGACAGCAGATGCGGGTTTAATTTTGCTATAAATGAGTAAATTTGTGTGCAACGCAGACTTAGACAAAGCGTGTTTATGTTTTTAGCTCGCTTTTGTTATTAGAAAAATTCGAAGTTCGCCTTAGGCCATGTTGACATTTAACACAATTTACATTTGCTATATAAAAGCAATACAACAATAATGAAAACATTCAACAGTGCGGTAGTTGGGCATTCCGATAGTGGCGCTTCATTGTACAATGCACTCAAACACATACACACTTACGAAATTGCGCACTGTCATCAGTCAAGTGTTGCAGGCATTGCGCGGTTCATTGATAGCTTTTGCGTGCAGTGCAAACACTCCTCTAGGAATGCTAATTTCCCAATTTTTTTTTTGTGAATGTCACCTTCTGTTGCATTCTGCTCCATTGACAGCAACATGCAAAAGGCGTATTGGCAATTTTTGTTGTTTTCTCAGTTCATTTATGTTCACACTTGACATGCCACATGCAACAATTATCATTTTATGCATATCTAATGAGGTGATTACATTGAAAATGTGGGTCATCTGACAGCTGGCATGACAGATATTTTATTTTGATATTTTGCAATTTTTTGTTTCCCAAATGATTTTGCTTGCTCCTGACCTCAATATCTCACCATCCTCGGTGATCATCCGGCTGAAGTAGGAAAAAAAATGGAAATTTCCGTTTCTTATATAAGTTCCTCTGTAGTCTTATTCTAGTTTATTGAAACCTCGTAATCAGTTCAAGCGGTACTTCCCTTACCAAGTGTGATCTTATCAGTGCCTCCTTACGTAAATCAAAAGTTCTTTCCTACTTGGAATATTCGCTTTTACCTTTCATCGCAGATTCCAAACAATTTTATTTAAAATCATTATTCAAAGATATTGAAGTAGCTCTCTCCTGTAATCCTACTCACCATTCTCCAAACACCGTCGATAAAAAACCGACATTCCATCCATAACGGTTGTTTTCGTTAACCAACCGTTAACATTTCGATAAAAAATCGAGAACACGTAGGAAACTCGTCTATAACAGATCGATAGTATGCCTCTTACCAAACCGATAGCACTTCGTTAGCGAACCGGTAACAAGTTGATAACAAATCGGTAACATGCTGATAGCAAGCCGATACAACGTCAATAACAAAGGGAAAACTCGTCGATAACAAATGTTTAAAATACCCATAACCTGATTGTTTTGCATATCAAACCTTTAACACTTCGATGACAAATTGATAACACGCCCGAAAATCTTCGATAATGAATACAGTACTTTCGATAGCAAATCGATACGTCAATAGCAAATCGGCAATTATTCAATGACAAACCGATAAAACTCTGATAACAAGCCAATACAACGTCGATAGCGCATGGAAATCTCGTCGATAACATACCCATAACCCGGTTGCTTTCGATAACAAACCTTTATCCCTTAGATAAAAAATCAATAACACGCCCAAAACTCTTCGATAATAAATAAATAACTTTCTATATCAAAATGAAACTTCAATAGCTAATCGGTATTTCTTGAATAATAAATCGATAGCTTGCTAATAACAAGCCGATAGCAATTCTTCAACATACACATTACCCAGCTGCTTTCGTTAACACTTCGATAACAAATCGAAAACACGCCCGAAACTCGTCGATTATACGTACATAACTTTCGATAACAAATCGATACTTCAATAGCAAATCGGCAATTCCTCAATAACAAATCGTTAGCACGCTGATAACAAGCCGATTAAATTTCGATGCCAAATCGATAACATACCGGAAACTTGCCGATAACAAATAGGAATTCAATCTTTAATAATCTTTATAGCAAAAATTTGTTACCCCACTAATTTAACCCAGTTACTTTATTCGCGTGTGTATATGTAATTAAAAACAGAATCTCCAATTTGCGTTAATTTTTAAAAGTGCCGATTTGTCCGCACGTCCCTCCTTAGCAGCCATATTCATTCATTTTGTCACTCATTTCTGTCGTCTCACTGCAGCTTTTTATGAATGAAATTACAAAATACTCAAGAACTACGTGTGCACAACATGTCGCGTTGATCTTGATAAAAATTTTTAATGCATGTCGAAGCTATTTGTTTTTGTAACCATTATCGCACATAATAGTCATTATTTATTACACATAGACTAACATATTTTTATTAGTGTGATGACAATTTAAATCGCTTTTTGGTTTATTTTGTAAATGAGATCGTTATGTGATAAGGAAAACTAATTATGAGAAAGTTTTATTGGTTAACATGAAGGAATAGTTTTAATTTGTACATATGCAATGTTTGAATAAATAAAATAAATTTAAGGCGCGATAACCTCTGAAGAGATCTAAGGCCGAGCTTCTCTTCCAATTTGCGTCGTGCTCCTCTTGATTTTCCCTACAAATTGGCCGGACGGGACCTACATGTTTTATGCCGACTCTGAACGGCATCTGCAAAGGCAGATCAGTTTTCACTGAGAGCTTTTCATGGCAAAAATAAACCCGGAGCGCTTGCCAAACACTGCCGATGGGCGACCCCGCTTAGAAAAAATTTCTCCTAATTGAAAAATTTTATTTCTAAAATTTTGACGTTGCTTTGCCCGGGGTATGAACCCAGGGCCTACGGTGTGGTAGGTGGAGCACGCTACCATCACACCACGTTGGCCGCCGTATAACATTAATGTATAAGTACATATATGTGCATAAAAGTGGGAAATCTCATGGTTGTGTTAGGTTAGTTTGATCTGTCCGGACTGAATATGTCCATAACGTTACCAGAATTTGTTTGATCTTAGAAATTTTCCAGCCTGCGCGTACGTTCACGCTTTTTCTGCTAACTGGATCATATGCAAACAGATTGGGACATTTACCGTCGATTCAGCGAGTGCTACACCCTCCTTTGCCAACTCATCGACCTATTTTGTTACCTTGCAACCCTTTCTGACCCGAAACCCAGTACAGATATATGGTCTGGCCTGCGCGAAGTTTGTCCAATACTTCTATTTCTACTACTACTACTTGTTGTAGTACTGTGTGAGATTATTGCTTTAATCGACGCTTGACTATTAATATACATAAATTTTGGCGTGACTGCAACCTAAGCACGCTTCCTCCAGCTGCTTTCTTCACGGCTATTATTTCAACCTGAAAGGCGCTGCAGTAATCTGGCAGTCTGTAGGATCTAGTTATTTCTGGATCGACACAACAAATTGCAGCCCCGACACCTTCCGTTAATTTAGAACCATCGGTATACACCTGTTTAACATGATTCTGTCGAATCATAAATTTTTATATACAAATAAGTTTGTAAGCAATAGCAAACTATTTTTTTGTTCAAAGATGTAATTTTAAACTACTCACATTGAATATGTTTAGTTCATTGGTTATTCTTTTTTGTCAAATTAAACATACCTGAAAAGAAAAAAAGATGCATTCTTTTTTAGTTAAAATAAAAATCTTCATTGATAACTTTTATTTATTTAATTATTTTATCTACAATCTTAACAATTAATCAGACTAAATATGATTGAAAATAAAATGTAAAAAGTGACCGAAATTTATACTATATAATATAAAATAATATAATAAGATGTCAGGATGGACTGTGATTCTGAGCAACTAGAACTGAATATTTTAAATACTGTCGGAATAAACTTGATTTCGAGCAGCTCGTTGATGTATATTTATCACACAATTGCATTGTCTCGAGGTTGGAAAGAACGTTATTCCAAGTCACCCACCCAATTCATTACGTGTTTAAGCTAGTCAGTAGATGTTTTATAGTACGACCTGCTACTCGCTGCGCAGGTGTCAATATTTTCACAGTCTTATTGAAATCAATACACAGACAACGGACAGGTTCGTGCATTTCGAAATCCGATATGCATGTGCTTATATGAAGTGGTTGAAAAAGAAGTACTTAGATACACCTTATTTTCCCACTTATTCTAATGAATTATTTTTTCTTTTCTCGTTTCAGGTAAGTGATATAAAGTAAATGCAAAGAATCTGTCACATAAGCTGGCACCTTATCATCTGGCTACAATTTTGGTCGGCAAAGAAATAAATCAAATGTCAATTAAAAAATGTAGGTAAGATAAGTACACAAATTAATAGTGACGTTGGTGTTACCAAATGCATATTTAATTGAAATAAAATGGGTCGGCACGTTTTTCAAAGTTTGCAATTTCACTTTCAAGCAACTTGATTGTAAAAAAGAAAAATCACAATAAAAACAAACATATAAAACTAAAATCGTAAACTAATGAAAGTAGAGTTGTAAAGCTAGATCTATACACGTTAGCTTGGTTTATATGCGACCTACCATCAAGTTAATTAGCTTAACAAGCTCACGACCTTAAACACATACACACGCATGAGAATCACTTAAATGTATGTGCTCTCAGTTTCAGTTACAAAATGTATAGCATTACACATTTACTTTTATTTCCTACTGCTAGTTTATTAAATCTTAAGTGTTATGCTTGTGTCAATGGTCACTGCAATTTTCGTTGCGCTGGGAACTTTTAAATTCACTGAAAGTTTTAATACATATATACTTGGTATCTATGTATGACTTTGTGTGTGTAGTAAAAAGCGAAACTTAAACAATGCAACATTGTTTTAGTAGTAAAAGTGGAAATTCAACCCACACACATCTACACACACACATACGTACTACACACATGCGCATTAGGTAAGGCAATCCAAATAAGGTCCGGTTCATATGACTGCAGATAGGTTCAAGAGAACTAGTCCCTTAGTGAACATAAACCAAATCAAAGCAACAAATATAATAAATAAAATTTAAAATGAAAAGGTAACATTTCAGAAAAATCATGTTAAAGAGAACATAAAGCAAAGATCAGCAAAGGAATAGAAGTACAAGAATATGGTTGAGAAAGAGGATAGGACGAAGTAGACAGATACTCGAAGTCGTGTTCGTAATAGCGAAGACAATAGTAATGCTAATAACGAAGCAAAATCGAAACTAATGTGAAAGGCGAAAACAAGAACGAACCTCTCACGCCAATTTAAAGGCTTATTATACAGCGAATTCTAATAAGGAGCCTAGTGCATTCGTTAGTTCAAAGGGGAATAGAAATGCGAATTCGCTACGAATTGCATTGAATTTATGGAACAATTTTGGAGCAAGTTTCACTGCCGAATTTCTGGTTACTTTTTGAGTTAGTTTGCGAATTTCTAGAAAAGTTCACTAATTTGAGCATTTTTCTTCGCGTTGGGAAATTTTAAATTTTAGAAATTTTTTTGCGCGAATTCCGCTAGTTAATTTTATGCAAGCGACGAGTTCAAATTTCCGGTGAAATTCGCTGGCTAATTTTATGAACTGTTTCAGTAAGTTTAAAAATTTTGGTGAACAAAATCATTATTTACCTTGGTTTGCTATGTTAAGACAGACGAATTGATATGTTAAGGCGAACTCGCTGGCAAATTTTTACGTGAATACGATTTTGTGAACGAATTTCAGCTAATTGTTGGGAGATTTCGATTTCTTTGACGAATTTCAGGATGAATATGAATATCTACTGAGTTTGGGAGAACCTTATCGTGGAGGTAAAATTGGAATTCGCTGCAGAATTCTTTTAAGTTATTTGTACAAAATTGCTTGCCGCTGGCCATTTCAATGAAAAGTTTTAATTTAAACTGAGGCTTTCAAGCAAATCTTTGAAAAATATAATAATAAATATTCGCTTGCTAAATTCATGAACGCAAGTTGTAGGTGCATTCGAGCTTTTCTCATGGTAGGGTGTATTTCGCTGGTTAATTTAAGAAACAGTTAGAGCAAATTTCATTTGAGATTTGTGAGCAAACTTTTGGGGGAAAAATTCATTGTCTACCTAGGTTTGCTATGAAGTTTTATGGAACGAAAATTTTACAGCGAATTTCGCTGGCGAATTTAAACAAATTGTTAGAGATTAAGATTTTCTGAACGAATTCTCTGAACATTTTTGGGAAGCTACTGCCTTCGCTGGGTAATACGCGCGCAAATGCCATGGTGAATGTGAATTCTCTTACGAATTTTGAGCGAATATTCTTTGTGGAGAAGAAAATCGAAAACGGTGGTAATTTGAGAAATAAAATGTTTAAAGTGTATCATTTGTCACTTCTGAAAAACGTCTGGCCGAATTTTAATCTTGGGAAAATTTTTTTTGGGTAAATAAAAATTCGTACCGAGTTTTGCTTGCGAATGTTAAATTGAGACAAAATTTTCTGGGTAATCTGGAAATTCGAATTTTCGTGAGAATTTCGTTGACTAACTGCAGCCAAAATTTTCTCCGAAGTTTACGAATGTCAATATAAGAAAAGTTTTGATGAAATTTCACTTGGGATTTTTTGGCAATTTTTTGCATGCGCAGATTGGGTTAATTTTAAGACGAAAGCGAATTTCAGAGCAGCTGTCTGGACCAGACGAAATAAGCGGTGAATTTTGCTGATTTCGCATTTCAATTTATGGTTGAATTTATTAGCAAACTTCTATGCAGCAGAATTGTCGCAGCGGATTGGGGAGGGACCATAATTGAGAGGATGGTGTGCAGTGGCATACCACAGGGGGGGTGTCCTATCTCCTCTGCTCTGGGCTGTGGTAGTCAACGAGCTTCTTGTGGAGCTGGAAGCCAATGGCTGTCCGGTGGTTGCCTATGCAAATGACCTTGCTGTCCTAGTCAGAGACAAATTTCTGGGCACCTTGCGCGATGTTCTGCAGGGCTACCTGGATACTGTTGGAAGGTGGGCTGAATCATGTGGATTGGCGGTAAACCCGGGAAAAACGGAATTCGTTCTTTTTACAAAGAGATATAAGATGCTCGATTTCAGAACTCCCTCGATTGGAGGGGTACCGTTGGTACTTTCTGATAGGGTTAAATATTTGGGGATTGTTTTGGACAAGAAACTGTCCTGGAGACCCAATGTGGAAGATAGGGCCAGAAAGACCGGGGTTGCCTTATACTGCTGCAGGGGGGCTATCAGAAAGAAATGGGGACTCTCACCAGGAGTAGCACACTGGCTTTATGAGATGGTGGTCAAACCGATTCTGCTCTGTGGGATGCTGGTCTTGTGGAAAGCACTGGATACAGCGAGCACCTCCAAAATGTTAGTGTCAGTGCAACGGACGGCGCTGATCGGTATCAGTGGCGCTCGCAGAACAACACCTACCTTGGCATATATGCTGAACATATATCCAGTAGATATTACGGAAAAGGTGGCCGCGGCTCGGTCGTTAGTCAGGCTTCGTTATATGGGCTATGGGCTTTCTGACTTCGGACACTCTAGCCTTCTTACCAGTTTCGACTTTATCCCGGACAGAACGGATGCCGATAACTGCTCCCTATACAATCTTCACCCCAGTCATTCCACCGAGAGAGGAGTGGGGAAGAAGAATTATCTGGGGCATGGGACCATTTAACTTGTTCACGGATGCGTCGAAGTTGGAAGGAAAGGTTGGGGGGGGGGTCTTTTGTCTAGAGCTAAATGTAAGCGGCAAGTTTAAGTTGGCTGATCACTGCAGTGTATTCCAAGCGGAAGTTGCTACGATTAAGGATGCGGTGGATGAAATGCTATCCATTGCTAATACGGTTAGGGAATTTAACGTCTACTCTGATAGCCAAGCGGCTATCAAGGCCTTGAGCTCAACTACAGTGCGATCGAGGATGGTCTGGGATTGCCTGACCTCACTTGCGATTGCATCGAATTTTTTTTTGCAATTAAATTTATCTGGGTACGGGGCTATAGTGATATCCCGGGTATATCGGGATTCCACTGGCCACCTGTGGATTGCTCCTCCATAGCTGGGCCTCGAGTGAGCTCAGCACACGTTGGGCGGACACTACGTCTTGCAGGGTAGCAAGATCTTTCTGGCCGAAAGTGGATGGCAGGTCTGCTGAAATAATTGGGTTCACTAAGGCTCACCTATCAATGGTCATTGGGGTTCTGACAAGGCACTGTCCCATGGTTTTCCATGCGATACATCTCAATATACTGCGGTGGAATTACCAAATATGCTTGATTTCCCAGCTTTTGCCAGAACTAAGCGAAAGTACTTCGGTCGCGACTTACTTGGATCTCCCGAGGATATATCCAAAGTTGAGATCGGTATCATTCGGAGTTTTAACGTTGCTACCCACCGGTTATCTAAGTAGCTATATCTACGTTACCGTTATATTATTGCATGTGGAATCACAACGGACCTTCATGTTGTCCAAGTGAGCTCCCCTTATTAGGGCAGCTACCACCTAACCTAAACTCATGTCAATTGTAAAAAAGGTTTTTACAGCGAAATACTTTTGAATAAAATGTATGAAGCATTAAATTTTTCGTTGCGTATTCCTAAAAAATCCCGTTATCCAGAGCTAAAGTTGTTTTGTTACTATTTACAACTCTAATACACACACACTTGAGGTATAAAGACAATGAGTTGGCTGTCAAGTTGAAGGTATTCTCATTTCACTTAACGCCCAGAAATATTTTCCTAATGTAATGAAGGGCTGGGGTATGCTGGGCACTTTTTAGTTTTCGCTGATAACCCAATGGCAGCTTTGTTTTAACCCATAGCAATTCATTTTAATGAAATTGAGATTCGCTAGCTCGAGTTTTTTGCGCTTAATGGATCGTGCCTACAAGCTATGTTCCTTTTGTTTAACAAATTCAATTCTTGGCTGACATCATTGCCCCAATTCTGTCAAACACTCCGAAATTGCAGTGCCAAGTTGGTAAAAAAGTTGGGAATATCAAAACGAAATAAAAAAACTAAGAAATATTTAAAATCTCATTTTGTGAGCACTTTTTATTCTATTTGGATTTGTTCATACATAACTTTTGTTTTGTTTTGTTTTTTAGTTCAGTTGTTAAAATTTATTAAACAGAATTTAACTTATTAGAAACAAATTTTCTTTTCAACTGAAAAAATCTGACAATTTTCCGTTTTCGTTTTACAAAATTTCTTATTGCTACTATATAATATTAACAATGTAAAAGTACAATAACAAAATCTAAGGTATATAAGGCTATTATATAACTCGCCCCTCCTTAAGATTCGAGTCCCTTCGAATCAATAATTTATTTTAATAAAAATTAATAATAATAAATAACTAAAATTACAATAACAATAAAATTATAAAACATCTTATAACAAAATAATTCAACAAAACAAATCAAATTATTATTCAGTATATCATATTTTCTTTACTAATTTTGTAAACGTTTATTTAAGTAAGTATTATTTTTTTTATATATTTATTGATTTTAAAGGCCTTCGAAATTGAGCTACATCCATTTTATTTGGATTACTGTAATGATATTTATTAAATCTCTTTGCGGTTTTTTGTCTGTTAGCAATAGGATTTTTAAAATTTGGTTTATTTAAATTCAGATTTATGTTTTCTCTTTTTTTGTTTATTCTGTTTATGGCTCTCATTTTATTATTTTCAATTCTTATTTTTATTTCATCAAAATTTAATTTCAAATTATTTATAAAATCTATTGGTTTCAATTAAGTTGAACTATGTATAGTGTTATTATAAAAATTTATTTCTTTAAGTACCAACTCTTCTAAATCATTAATGGCATCATTATTTTTCAAAATTCTTATATGTTCAAGAAGTGTCGGATGCATTCTTTCTATATCTGAATTTCCAGTATGAGAATTTGGTGTAGTATAATAAGGTTCTATATTGTTTTCCTGACAAAAAAATTTAGTTAGTGCATTATTAAATTCGTTATCCATAATCAATTTATCCGGCTTTCCCAAAAATGCAATTCGTTCCTAAAGTTTTATTTTAATTGTTACCATATTTTTATCACTTAATTTATGAGCAGTACCTAATTTAAGAAATTTATCGATCGTTGTTAAGAAAAAAGATTTTTGAATGTGGAAAATATCTAAATGTATAACTGCGTTTGGTTTATCAGAAGTAAAAGTATGTTTAAACTGTTTATTTATTGGTTTTCGATCATATTTGTTTTCTATACAAACTCTGCAACTGTTACAATACCTATTTACATATTTAAATAATTTCGGATTAAAATATAAACCTTTCAACTCCTCGAAATTCTCTAATATACCTCTATGATTTCCTTTTAAATGAATATCATTAATAACATTCAATAACAAATCCTCCGATTCAATATCCTCAGCTAATTTTGAGCACTTTATAAATTTCAAATTACTATCATTAGAAAAAAGTTGAATTAATTTTTGTTGTAATATATTATACATACTATCTTCAAGCTCTGAATATATTCCAACCTTCCCTTTCCTTAATTCTTTTCGAAATAAATTATTTAAATAACAGTCATTGGTTAAATCCGTTTCTGCAATATATATTATTTTATATTTATTAAAAAGTAAATCGATTCCTCTACTTTTAGGTTTACATAATATAATTTGAGTTCGATATTTATTAACAATTCCGTCTATTATAGGATAAAATTCGTTTAAATCTTCTTGAGCACTACGTATACTACCTACTGAATTTTGATTTAATTGAACTCTACTTAAAAAATCTGCTACAGTGTTCTCTTTTCCTTTAAGATATTCTATATCAAACTGAAATTCATCTAATAAAATCTTCCATCTAATAATACGAGAATTTGGATCCTTTAATGAAAATAGCCATTTTAAAGGTTGATGATCCGTTTGTACCAGAAATTTCCTACCATAAAGATAACAACGATAATATTTTATTGCCCAAACTATAGCTAACAGTTCTTTTTCTAAAGTCGAGTAGTTCTTCTCATGTCCATTTAATGTTCTACTTGCGTAACTAACTGGGTTGCCTTCTTGGCTTAAAACAGCCCCGATTGCCAAATTACTCGCATCGTAATCAAAACAAATTTTTTATTAAAATTGGGGTAACACAGTAAGGGCGGCTTAATATTTTCTTTAATTTTTCAAAAGCGCCAATATATGACTCATCATTAATATTTATTTTAGTATTCTTTTTTAAATATTTTATTATTGGACTTGCTATAAGAGAATAATTTTTTATAAATTTCCTATAGTATCCAGTTAACCCAAGAAATGATTTTATTTCTTTCAAGGTTGTTGGTAACCGTAAATTTTGTATTATATAAACTTTTTCTGGATTTGGCTTAATGCCATCTTTTGTCACTATATGTCCAAGAAA
The DNA here is from genome assembly GCF_040869045.1 of Eurosta solidaginis. Taxonomy (NCBI): domain Eukaryota; kingdom Metazoa; phylum Arthropoda; class Insecta; order Diptera; family Tephritidae; genus Eurosta; species Eurosta solidaginis. The sequence goes on along the minus strand of NC_090319.1, from coordinate 268,210,033 downwards.
ATTAGTTTCTTTTGATAAAAATTTACACTTTTCAATTTGAATCTTAAGATTGAACTCATTAAGTTTTGAAAAAATTTTTTGTAAACTTTCAATATGTTCCGTCAATGAAGTCGAAAAAACGAGTATATCATCCATATAAATGACACAAATTTTATTAATAAATTCAGATAGAACGTAATTTAACATACGTTGAAAGGTTGCAGGTGCATTTTTCAGACCAAAAGGCGTTCGAATAAACTCAAATTGTCCTCTTGAAGTCGAAAATGCTGTTTTTTCAATATCACTTTCTTGGCAAGGTCTAATGAAGAAAAATATTGGGCTTTACCTAATTTGTCGAATAATGATTCAATATTTGGAAGCGGGAATTTGTCATCCACTGTAATGTCATTTAATTTCCTAAAATCAATTACTAATCGCCACTTTTGCTTCTTTAAGTTATCAGTATTCTTTTTGACTATCCATAAAGGAGAATTATATGGTGATTTGCTATTTCTTATAATATTTTGTTTAAGCATATCTTCAATTTGGGATTCAATTTCTTTTTCTAAAATTTGGGGGTGTCTATAATTTTTGCAATAAATTGGTTTAGAAGATGTTGTTATAATCTTGTGTTTAACACACTCTGTAGTTGTCAAATTTTGACCCTCAATATAAAAACATCCTTTATTTTTGTGCAAAAAAATGTCTAAGAATTTACCTTCTTCTCTATTCAAATCCTTAGGTACCAAATCTTTGATTGCATTTATTTCTGATTTTTCTAAATAATAAACTTCTTCATACTTAACATCAAAACTATCACAAAATAATTTTATTCCCCTATTATTTACTGTTAATTTATTGTTTTTAAAGTTTAAAATAGCACCAATAGGACCTAAAACATTTACCCCTATAATACAATCCAAATTTTTATTAATAAAATTTGCTAATTTTATAGACATAGTCTTTCTACCAGAATTGAATTCTGTAGGTACATTTACTATAACTTCCTCTGTTATTAATTTATCACCAACCAAATTATTTAGTAATATTGGCTTTAAAAGATTTTGTTTTACACCCATATTAGAAAAAAATGTATTACTACCCAACGTAGTAGCAGCTCCACTATCGATTAAACATTTAGTTTTTATATTATTGATTGTTAGTAATACTATTGGTAATGTTGATCCTGAGGCTGCAAATGAAAATTTTCAGTAAAATTTACAACGCCTATATTCATTGGCTCTTGATAATCAAAATTTCTTTGATTGTGATTAAAATTTTGAACATTTCCTGAATTATAATTTTGATTATTTAGATATCTACCATATTGTTGATAATTATTATCTCTATTATTTTCAAAATTATTTCCCCTACTACTATCAAAATTTCCCATGTTAATTTTATTATTTTGGTTACTTAAATTTGGCACAGCATAATTACTAAAACGCTTTTTTCCACTTAAATTTTGAGGTCGCTGAAAGCCATAACTATTAGAAGAGTTGTTACCATTTAAATATTTATTTCTTTTTGGAAAGTTATTTGAAAAATTTTCATTATTTAAATCATTTTTATCCTTATTTATATTATATTGAATACCATATGAATTTTTATTGTTCACTAATTTTATATCAGCTAATAAATTATTTTCTAGTAAAAATGAATGAGATTTACTCAAAGTATTAATATTGTTTTGGATTAGCATTGATTTTGTATGAGCTGGCAAAAAATGAAGTATATATCAAAGATAATTTGCTCATTATGAATAGGTGAATACAAATTATTTGGCTCAAGCATATATTTTGTATTCATATCACAAAGAACTTTTTTCAACTTATAATTAAGTTCTTCTACATTTCTCGCATCCACATTTGTAGCATCAGTAAGTAAATTAAAAAAAGATCTTTTTATTCCAAATTCCTCCTTAATTTTATTTATTATATCTTCCCAATTGGGTTAATTAGAGTTTCAACTACCTTCAAAGCTTTTCCCTGAAGTCGGTTGCTTAATACCGTCTGTATGGTATGATGATGTTCAACAGGAGCTAACTGGAGAACTACCCTCACGTCTCTTAAATAATTGCTGAGTGAGTATTCGCTTGTGCCATTAAACACTGGCAAACTTCTTGCTTCCCGTAAACATTCTGCTAACGTTAAAGCCATTGCTCTTTTTATTTATACGTCCTTCCGGTGTCTTCTCCTTGCAGATCTTTTATAAACACTTAAATTTTTCAAGATTTTGACCTTTAGATTCCCAATTTTATTTCTTCTTCAATTATTGATTTTTCTTGAATGATTTCCTGCCATTTCTTCTTCAAATGATGATTTTTCTGAATTAATTCCTCTTATTTCTTTATTTGTCCTTCTAATGATGATATGAATTTCATAAATTGTTCTTCGTCCTTATCAATTTAGCTTTTTTCTGAATTCCAATTTAAACGAATTTTTCTTGATATTTTCTTGTTTATTGGTTATCATCAGTTTCAATTTTATGCATGCGTTTTTTAGTTCAGATCTCAGGATATGCTCTTTCTCTAACATATCCCATCCTCGTCGCCACTTTTGTTTTTTTTTGTTTTTTAGTTCAGTTGTTAAAATTTATTAAACAGAATTTAACTTATTAGAAACAAATTTTCTTTTCAACTGAAAAAATCTGACAATTTTCCATTTTCGTTTTACAAAATTTCTTATTGCTACTATATAATATTAACAATGTAAAAGTACAGTAACAAAATCTAAGGTATATAAGGCTATTATATAACTCATACATTTATGTGTATTTATGGTTGCCTTTTTCGTTGAATGAAAGCGAAAATTCAGTGTTTCATACTTTCTTAATTTTTCCAGAACTACATTTTGTTAATCATTCAAGTATTTACACCTGCTTTACAAGCTTGCTGTGCTCTTTAACCTTTATGCTGACGAAAGAGTGGAAGCGTTGCTTTTATATAAAAATAGAAAGTTGTGAATATTATTTTTTATGGAAAATTGCAAAAGTTGTCAGAGTGCCAGCAAAGTTCCGAGCTTTTAAAATACATGAAACAAAATACCGCTTCACGCGTAGCTGTGCTCATAGCATACAATCTGTTCTCAGCCTTAGCTCTTTAAAAAACGTGCAGGTCTTAATATATTTGCCTTGTTCCGCAGAAGGTACCTCGCCGCTACATTTTGTAGGGACAGTTAGTTGAAGTTTTCTCTTACGTATGATTCGTCATCTATTATGCAGCACTAAAATTATTTAAAACAATTTTCCTAAAATCTTTGGCCTGATTGTACTTTTCCGGGGTCCTTTCTGGCACTTAAAATGTCTTCATATTATATCTATTTTTACATCTCTCCATATAGCTTGCAGAAGTCGAAAGCTTTGGAGCCATATGCCATTCTGACTGGTTTTGGATTTTTCCTAAAAGGTGCTACCGGTCCAATTTTTGTGCGAATCCTTTTACTTGCTGATAGGGATATTCTTTTTTTGTTCCAATACCTTTTTCGTGAGCACCAACTACTTGCTAAGTTCGATGTACGTCTAAATAGCTAATCTCAGAAATAAATTCGTAACAGTACGATCGATAAAAATCAATACTCCAGCTTGTTAGGGAGCTTAGAATAGACTCGCGGTAGATATGCCTGTCGTAAGAGGCGACTAAAATACCCAAATGATTCAATGGGTTGTCTAGCACAGCCCTTTTAAGGGGTTGCCAGTGAAATGTATAGCTTCTCCAACCCAATTTTCAACCTCACCTACCCGTGCCGAATCCTGTTTCTTTAGCAGCCGAGGCTCTGGTGAACACAAGTTACATATAACAAGGGGGTGGTGCGCGGCATGGCCTAAATATCTAATATGGTCATATTAAAACGTTGCCGAGATCGTCGGGCTTGTACCTTAACGATGTTTGTTACCGGAACATATCGGATCTATATCAGGTAAGGGACCATCAACATCGATAACACTCCCCAAAACTTCGAGGAATGTCTTTTGCGCTACAGCAACAAAACATAAGAAATCGATGACTTTTTGATATCAAAGCGGTACCTTCCTGATAGTTAATCGATACGTTTTCGACAACCAGTCCGTGACTTTTTGACTACAAATCAATAGCTAATCGATAACGCGCCGATAACAAATTAGTTGCACTGCGATAAAAAATCGCTCTCGATAGCGTTTTTTTGGAAACTTATCAATAGTTAAGCAAAAACTTTTCGAAAGCAAATCAATAACGATAACCAGTCCGTAACATCTTTACTAAAAATCGATAACTAATTGCTAACGCGCCTATAACCAATTGGTATCACTGCAATAACAAATCGTTCTTGAAAGCAAATCGATAATTTTTTGGTAAGCTACCGATATACATTTTTGATTAATAATCAAAAACTTTTCGATAGCAAATCGATAACATGTCGATAATTTTTTGATAACAAATCGATAGTATTTCGATAACCACTTTGCCAAAATATCGATAAATGTTGCAAAACTTTTTAATTTGATGATTAAAAATCGATAAGTCGTCGATGACTTTTGTTATTATTAGTAAGCAAATTTATAGCACTTCGATAACCACCAACACTTCGGAAACAAATTCATAACACACTGTGCGCGTTCAGTGCTGGGTTGGGTTTCGGATTTGGTTTTGCTTTCTTTCCTTTTCCTTCATTTTCGTTTAGCTTTTTCTTTCTCCTCCATTACCTTCTTTGCTTTTTCTTTGCTGGGCATAATTTCGCAGCCGTGATGATAATCATAAGCATCAGTATAACTATCCACATCATTATCGACATTGTTATTTTACTGCCCTAATCTTCATTAACGTCTTGTTTACATTTGCGTCCATTTCCTTGTCGCTTCACTTTCTTTTTAAGTGTCACCGATTTGTTTTCCTTATTTCCTTAATCTCTATTAACTGATTTGCAGTATGATTTCGCTTATATCATCTCCACCAGTTACTTACACTGCACAGGGACTCCCCATACCGTAAGCAAAAATGTTAACACATCTAAAAATTATATAAAGTTTTCGTGATTTTCTAGCCTTAAAGAAAAATCCAAGCTTGCTTGTGAGAGTGACGTCGATTTTTTTGAATATAGCCAAGGCAAGTATTTTCAACTCTAAGCCTCAATCAAATTACCCAATTACCAACATCGTAAATTGGTATTTACCTTCTAATTTTGTCCCACTTTATAGCTCGTTTTCTCCCCTTAGCACTAAATTTTATGGTTATTTTCTTCCGTGTTATCTTAATCAAGCGCACATTCAAACACTCAACCCAAATTACCTATAATTTATAAAATTCTAGCACCCACCCACGTACTGAAAAAGGCAAATGATAACATAATCACATTAAAAAAACAAAAAAAAACTAACTTGGTCCCCAAACTTACACAGACACACACGCCAGCCCACACATTTTGACAGCTTACTACAAACCAGAATTAAGAAAATTCTAAATAAAGGCACACTGATGAACGAAAGGGCGGGTAAAAGGTGGCAATGCAACAGTTGCTGTTGCAAGTCAAATTCTGAACATTTTAGTCATCGTCTGTCGGAATATCAGCGTTTATTTATATGAGTGCATGAATGTGTTTATACATACCCAGCAGAAACTGGCATAAGCGGTGGTAAGCAATAAGATGGTTTCACTTCTGACAGCCAGATCTCAGAATAACCTAAAAAAAATACATCATACGTCTTATATTAAAAATAAATATAAATACAAGGCGTAATATCCTCCGAAGAGATTTAAGGTCGAACTTCTCTCCCAATTCGAGTCGTGCTCCTTCTGATTTTTATTTAAAATTGGCTGGACGGAACCTACATGTTTTACGAATGGCAGTACATGTATTCCGAACGTCATCTGCAAGGCAGATGAGTTTTCACTGAGAAGCTTTTCATGGCAGAGATACATTCGAAGTATTTGCAAAATCATTGTCGAGGGGTGACCCCACTTTGGAAACTTTTTTCTTTTCTAATTGAAAAAAACTTGTTTCTAAATTTTTGATGTTCTTTGCACAGGAATTGAACCCTGGATTTTAGGTGTGGTAGGCGGGGCAAGCTACCACCGCACCACGGTAGCCACCTCATACTAACGCCTTATTTTAGGCATATTTACGCTACAAATAAGCCGTATCCCTCAGGTAAACGAAAAAAAGAATATTGCGTAAACTTAGAGGATAGATACATGAAAAGCAGAACCGAGCTATAGTCGATAAATTTTCGTAATACTTTTAAGGAAATTGACTCTCTTCTTATTATACTCAGTTGAGCAGAGCTCACAGAGTATATTAACTTTGATTGGATAACGGTTGGTTGTACAGGTATAAAGGAATCGAGATATATATAGACTTCCATATATCAAAATCATCAGTATCGAAAAAAAATTCGATTGAGCCATGTCCGTCCGTCCGTCCGTCCGTCTGTCCGTTAACACGACAACTTGAGTAAATTTTGAGTTATCTTGATGAAATTTGGTATGTAGGTTCCTGGGTACTCATCTCAGATCGCTATTTAAAAAGAACGATATCAGACAATAATCACGCCCACTTTTTCGATATTGAAAATTTCGAAAAACCGAAAAAGTGCGATAATTCATTACCAAATACGGATTAAGCAATGAAACTTGGTAGGTGAGTTACCTTATGACGTAGAATAGAAAACTAGTAAAATTTTGGACAATGGTCGTAGCACCGCACACTTTTAAAAGAAGGTAATTTAGAAGTTTTGCAAGCTGTAATTTCGCAGTCGTTGAAGATATCATGATGAAATTTGGCAGGAACGTTACTCCTATTACCATATGTATGCCTAATAAAAATTAGCAAAATCGGAGAACGACCACGTCCACTTTTTAAAAAAAATTTTTTTAAATTCAAATTTTAAAAGAAAAGTTAATATCTTTACAGAATAAAAGTAAATTATGTCAACATTCAACCCCAGTAATGATATGTCGCAACAAAATACAAATATAAAAAAATGTTCAAAATTGGCGTGGCTCGGCCGTTTTTCATTTATTTTGTCTAGGATACTTTGAATGCCATAAGTCGAACAAAAATTTACCAATCCTTGTGAAATTTGGTAGAGGCTTAGATTCTATGACGATAACTGTTTTCTGTGGAAAATGGCGAAATCGGTTGAAGCCATGCCCAGTTTTTATACACAGTAGACCGTCTGTCCTTCCGCTCGGCCGTTAACACGATAACTTGAGCAAAAATCGATATATCTTCACTAAACTCAGTTCACATACTTATCTGAACTCACTTTGTATTGGTGTAAAAAATGGCCGAAATCCGACTATGACCACGCCCACTTTTTGGATATCGAAAATTACGAAAAATGAAAAAATGCCATAATTATATACCAAATACGAAAAAAGGAATGAAACATGGTAATTGTATTGGTCTATTAACGCAAAATATAACTTTAGAAAAAAACTTGATAAAATGGGTGTGACACCTGCCATATTAAGTAGAAGAAAATGAAAAAGTTTTGCAGGGCGAAATCAAAAGCCCTTGGAATTTTGGAAGGAATACTGTTCGTGGTATTACATATATAAATAAATTAGCGGTACCCAACAGATGATTTTCTGGATCACCCTGGTCCACATTTTGGTCAATATCTCGAAAAAGCCTTCACATATACAACTAAGGGCCATTCCCTTTTAAAACACTCATTAATACCTTTAATTTGATACCCATATCGTACAAACAAATTCTAGAGTCACCCCTGGTCCACCTTTATGGCGATATCTTGAAAAGGCGTCCACCTATAGAACTAAGGCCCATCCCTTTTAAAATACTCATTAACGCCTTTCATTTGATACCCATATTGTACAAAAAAATTCTAGAGTCACCCCTGTTCCACCTTTATGGCGATATCTCGAAAAGGCGTCCACCTATAGAACTAAGGCCCACGCCCTTTTAAAATACTCATTAAAACTTTTCATTTGATACCCATATTTTACAAACGCATTCTAGAGTCAAACCTGGTCCACTTTTATAACGATATCTCGAAAAGGCGTCCACCTATAGAACTAAGGCCCACGCCCTTTTAAAATACTCATTAAAACTTTTCATTTGATACCTATATTGTACAAACGCATTCTAGAGTCACCCCTGGTCCACGTTTATGGCGATATCACGAAAAGGCGTCCACCCATAGAACTAAGGCCCACCCCTTTTAAAACACTTATTAACACCTTTCGTTTGATACCCATATTGTACAAACGCATTCTAGAGTCAAACCTGGTCCACTTTTATAACGATATCACGAAAAGGCGTCCACCCATAGAACTAAGGCCCACCCCCTTTTAAAACACTTATTAACACCTTTCGTTTGATACCCATATTGTACAAACGCATTCGAGAGTTACCCCTGGTCCACGTTTATGGCGATATCACGAAAAGCGTCCACCCATAGAACTAAGGCCCACTCCGTTTTAAAACACTTATTAACACCTTACATTTGATACCCATATCGTACAAACACATTCTAGAGTCTAACCTGGTCCACTTTTATAACGTTATACCGAAAAGGCGTCCACCTATAGAACTAAGGCCCACTCCCTTTTAAAATACTCATTAACACCTTTCATTTGATACCCATATCGTACAAACACATTCTAGAGTCACCCCTGGTCCACGTTTATGGTTATATCTCGAAAAGGCGTCCGCATATAGAACTAAGGCCCACTTTTTTTTCAAATACTCATTAACACCTTTCATTTGATACCCATATCGTACAAAAAAATTCTAGAGTCACCCCTGTCCCACCTTTTTGGCGATATCTCGAAAAGGCATCCACCTATAGAACTAAGGCCCACTCCCTTTTAAAGCCCTCATTAATACCTTTAATTTGATACCCGTATCGTACAAACACATTCTAGAGTCACCCCTGGTCCACGTTTATGGTGATATCTCGAAAAGGCGTCCACATATAGAACTAAGGGCCATTCCCTTTTAAAACCCTCATTAATACCTTTAATTTGACTTAAAATACTCTTTAATATCTTCCATTTGATACACATGTCATACAAACACATTCCAGGGTTACCCTAGGTTCTTTTTACAACATGGTGATTTTCCCTTACTTTGTCTCCACAGCTCTCAACTGAGTATGTAATGTTCGGTTACACCATAACTTAGCCTTCCTTACTTGTTTTTCTTATGGCATACTATTCTTGGTTCTTAAAGCTTATAATGAGGTTAATGTACTTGATGCATTACCTTATTATAACCTCATATGTAAGACTGATTTTTAGTGGGTTATAAGCCTTATATAAAAGGACCTAATACAGCAAGTAGCAACAAAAGGCATAATGTAAGTCTTATTTGATTTGGTCCATAAGCTTTATAATAAGGTTATAATATTCTACCTTATGGCTTATAATAATTTCTTATATAAGCCTTATTTTATATAGGCTATAAGCTACATGCATAACGTTATCTTTCAGATAATCCGTATGCCTGATGAGATAAATTTGGGACAATAAGGCGTATTAGTAGGAATACGTAATACAACTAATATTCCTTTAAAAATTAAGGCTTGATACCATAAGGCTTTTTGTCCATATGAAATAAGCCTTTTATAAGATTCAAATTTTTTGCTAGGAATATATGAACTTACATATGTACATATTTGGGAGGCGAACTGACCGTGTACTTTATTCATACGAATATTTGGATTCCATTCGTCTTCACAGACGTTTATGCTCACAGACAAAGGAATATATATAAAATACTAAAACAAAAACAACACTAACGTATGTACTGAGTAACGTGTAAATTCTCGCATGCTGCAAAAAGTTTGACCATTTCATTAGCTGCCACATGAGCGCACGATTTCATTTAATCATAATTTTCTTCTTTATTTGGTACGAGTATCCTCTCAACGCTTATATTTATTAATTTACTCAGGTTCCTTTGGTTACTTAATTCCCTCGAGGATCATGGCAAATTCTTAATCGACGCTCATTAAGTTTTTATACTCAGCGTGCTTTGCACACAGAGTATATTAACTTTGATTAGATAACGGTTGGTTGTACAGGTATAAAGGAATCGAGATAGATATAGACTCCCAATTATCAAAATCATCAGTATCGAAAAAAAATTGTCCGTCTGCCCGTTAAATATTGAGATATCTTCACCAAATTTAGTCCACGAGCTTATCTAGACCCAGAATATATTGGTATTGAAAATGAGCGAAATCGGATGATAACCACGCCCACTTTTTATAGATATAGCATATAGGAAAACACAAAAATCTGATTATTTAGTAAATAATACACATGAAATGTTGAAATTTGACGTGTGGACTGATATTGAGACTCATGATAAAAATTTGAAAAAAAAATTTGTAAATGGCCGTGGCACTGTCCACTTGTGATAAAATCAATTTTACAAATAGTACTGATCATAAATAAAAAATCGTTAAACCTACCGTAACAAAATTCGGCAGAGAGGTTGCCTGTACTATAAGGAATGCTTTGAAGAAAAATTAACGAAATCGGTTGAGGACCACGCCCACTTTTATATACAAGATTTTTAAAAGGGTCGTGGACGAATAAAATAAGCTATATATTTGCAAAAAAAGAGCTTTATATCAATGGTATTTCATTTCGCAAGTGGGTTTATAACAATAAATAGGAAAAACTTTAAATTTACAAAAATGGGCGTGGCGCCGCCTCTTTTATGACTAAGCAATTTTCTATGCTTCGTGTGCCAAAACTCGAAGAAAAATTTACATACATTTACAAATGTTTTAAATGAATGATCTTTCACTTATCAGGTTTTTCTGTAAGAGGAAATGCGGAGACATTTTTCTTTTAAACGGGCGGTGCCACGTGTTATGTAGAAAAGTAATTTATCTGAAATGAAATACGCTGTGTATATAATGTTCGGTTATACCCGAACTTAGACACCTTTACTTGTTATTGGTTACTTTAGATTATAGCACAAAAATATATATATTTTTTTAAACAGTAATAACTGCTATTAACTCATATGCTTTGGAAATAAGAATCTAATTGAAGTAGGTTAATATGTATGTAATTAATTTTGCTATTGTGGATTTAAGCATTTGGATTGAGAGGGTGGTAATTTAGTTTTTTTAAGCGGTAGCACTAATATTTATATTATTTTTTAAAGACAGTCAATTGGGTTGCTAGTTGTACATGATTCCTCTAAGATTTCAGAGGAGCTTCGTCGTCTTCTTATAGGTAACAAACGATACCGAAAATTCGTTGTTTTATTATCGACTTATTATCGGTAGTGAAATTTTCGTCGAGTTAGCGGATTTTTATCGCCAAGCCATTGTCTTCTTATTAGTTTATTTTCGGCTTGTTATGTATGTTCATCGATTTTATATTGAAGTTTTATCGGTATCTGTCTTATAGCATAGCGATATGTAGTCAATAATGAACTGATAACACGCCGACAACAAATTGGTAAATCTTCTATAGAAAATCGTAAATTTCATAACAAATCGATAACTTTATGATAACATATCGATAAATTGTTGATAGCGGATCGGTAACCTTTTGATAACAAATCGACAACTGTTTGAAAACAAATCGGTAACTTTTTGATTGCAAATCGATAATACGCTGATAACAGAATAGAAACAGAATTATAAGAAATTAATAAATTTTCCATAAAAATCGATAACAAATTGGTAATACATAAAAAACAAATCGATAGCTTGTCGATACATAATCGATACATTTTATATAAAGTATTGGTGGCTTTTTGATAAATTGTCGGTAAATTTTCGATAATAAATTGACAACACTTGGAAAACAAATCGATATCGACATATCGATAATTTTTCGATTAGAGTTTGGTAAGATATCGATAAGCTTTTAATAAATAATCAATAAATTACCATTTTATCCGATAGTTTGTCGACATAATATCGGTAATCTTCTGATAACAAATTGATAGCTTTATGATGCTTAACCGATAATTTTTCGATAACGAATCAATGATTGTGCGATAAGAAATCGGTAACACTCCGATAACAATAAACGTCTACACTTCCCCCATACTGACGTTCTGAAATCCGCCATAAAGTATAACATTCCCACACACCACGTCTACCAAATATGCTAACACATAAAAAAAAATTAAGATACTCTAAATCATATCGCCCCTGCCGTTGCAGCAAAAGTCATACCTAGAAAGTCGCATGTTTTATCTATATATCAACAAACACAGGCTGTTAGATAGCAGATAGATCCGTTTGAGGAACAGAGTTCACAAGGGTTGCACATACATTGCAAGGTCTATTTTTTCATGTTTTCCTCTTTGAAACTTTGTAAATCTTCACCAAATACGACGAACAGGTTCAAAGTTTTATAGAAAAAAGTTTAAAATTGCCGCGATTTTACTTCCTGCTATTTTTAAATTCTTCCTACCAATTGGCGGTTCGAGACCTATATGTTTTATGCCAACTGCGAACGCCAGCGAAGTATTTGCCAAACAACTGCAGTGGTGGAAAATCCTTTCTCTAGTTGAAAGAACTGTTTTCTAAATTTTTGATGTAGCTTTGCCCGCGACTTGACCCGATGACTTTTGGGGTAGTAGGCGGAGCGCGCTAATTTATGTTTTTACTAATACTTTGCAAGACTTTCCTGTGGTGTGACTACAAGTAGGTTCGTGGGCCCATTCACCATTCACCATTTGCCTATTGAAACAACGTCTCGTGCCTGAGCATCAAATTCGTCAAAGTAAGGCGTATGTGAAGCGTCGCACAGTGGCGCCTCTGCCGTTAAAGCATTGGAAAAAATCAAAAAAATCATGAAAGCGTTCGCTAAATCTAATACATGTTTCTAATAGAGAATTTTCCAGGGATCAAGAATATACAACTGTTTTTTGACACAAAATTATAGTTTAGCAGGTAAGCCGCTCAAAGTTGGCCAATTTTCAACATTGGCAACAATTTGAAATTTTTCTTCTTTTTTGTTGTATTTAAAATGGTTTTGTTAGTAAATAAGGCAGCCGGTTGTCGTTTTCTTGTATGGGGATTAAAGATAATTTAATTTAGGATTAAAACCAAAAAAAAAATGCTTTTCGAATATCGATAAAATGCCTATTTTTATGCCCTTTTTAAAACTTTGATGGGAAAAAAAATGTTAAAATATGTGGTCCGTCAAATTAACAGTAGTTATTTGTGAAATATTCAGTCACCTAAATTCATAAGGTATACCTGCGTCCAGCTGCAACTTCACTTTTTACATCAAATAAAGTTAAACAACCTTGGGCATAAATACGCGCCTGAGCAGGTATATATAATTCAGTACGGCCGTAAGGTCATTTTTGTTATTGGAACTTGTTAACAACATACATTTTTTTAGTTACGAATTGTGTACCTGAAATTCATTTTAATAATTTGAGTAGGTATATAAAGCTATCCATCATACAATGCACATTATCATTCGTCTTTTGAGATTAAGGAACTAAGTATTCTCTTTACTTAAATATAGTGAATAGTATTTTTAAATATAGTTCACAGTTTAATATTTAGTCAGATACACTCTAAGCCAATGCTAATATGTATCTAGAAAACTCGAAACTATTTGCGGTGTTTAAACCTACAAAGTCAAGACGAGACTTCGTTGAGGCTATTATGAGAGAATTCGCGAGTGAAACCAGCATTAAAGAAAAGGAAGGCCTGGAAGAAAAAATTGTTCTACAATACATTATGATAGGAAGAAAATGGAAGGATCTCTATCGTAACAATTCAAAATTTCTAAGTAAGCATGAAAAGTAGCTACCTGACAAAACTTTTTTGGACGAAGGAATGCCTAGCACGTTAACCAATCCAACTAGAGGGAGACCAATAAAACCCATAGAAGAGTGTTCTACCTACACAAAGAAAAGGAAGCTGTCTGATACCACAAAAGCTATGGCCACGACTCATCTTTCAGAAGCACTGGCTATTAAATATAAAAAAGACGAAGAAAACGTGAAGTGTTATATAACAGAAGCAGTTGCAGTAGCAAGCCCAGTGCGACTGATGAGGATCAAAAACAGCATTCCCACACCACCAAATGCACTAACTAGGAAATACACTCCCGAAAAAGCTTTGGCGCTGTTTATAGATCTCGGTTTAACGAAGAAAAAAATATATTGTATTGCGTAAGTTATTATTGCAACGTAAAGCCGATATTTTACCTGGATACAAAAAAATTACTCAAGCCAAGAAAGAAGCAGTTCCTCTAAGTTCCAAAATAACCGAAGTATCAGCTGAAATTGAGCTACAAAACTACACGACTCCTTCAAAGTTTTACTGAAGAAAAGCTGAAATCACTGCCAAAGGAGCTAGCCTTGATAACTAAGTGGGCTGTGATGGATCATCAGGAGAAAGCGCATATAAACAAAGAACAAATTTAGACGACGAAAAAATTACAGATAGTAATATGTTTATGGCTTCTATTGTTACATTACGACTAAAAGATGAAGCTTCAGAATATTATAAAAATCCACGTCCGTCATCAACTATATTTTGCCGCCCGATATTATTTAAATAAGAGAAGGAGCCTTCGGAACTCATAAAAGCTTCAGTGAGTGATATAAAAAATCAAATTGCCAAATAAGAACCAACAATAACTGAAATTAAAGGGGGAATGTCATTACAATAAAGCGTGATTTTCTTCTAACGATGGTCGATGGAAAAGTGTTGAACTTAATAACAAACACGACATCTACAACGAAATGTCTAATTTGTAAGAAGAGCCAAAAGGACTTTGAAAATCTTGGTGATTGAATAACTGACGAACTAAATTATGAGTACGGAATATCTCTTTTGCATGCTAGGATAAGATGTATGGAATTTGTGTTGAAGCTGGTTTATACACTACCACAACAAGGAGAAGTTTTCGACGACAATACAACATGTAAGGAGAAACAAAACAGGAGAAAAAAATAATTCAGGATGCATTCTATAAAGAGATTGGCCTTAGAGTTGACTGTCCAAAGTATGGATATGGAAATACAAATGATGGTAACTCCTCAAGAAGATTTTTTGAAAACGATGAAGTGACTGCTCGCATAACAGGAGTTGATAGAGATATTATGAAAAGATTGGGAGCTATTTTAAATATTTTAAACTGTCATGAACCAGTTAATGGACCCACATTTGGAAAATATGCATCTAAATCTACAGAGTTGCTATATCAAAAGTATCCTGAGAAGAAACTTACACAAACGGTATATAAAATTTTAGCACGTGGAAAAGATTTAATAAAATACCAGTGCTTGCCATTAGGAGAATTGTCTGAAGAAGCTCAAGAATCTAAGAACAAGGACTACAAAAGATATAGATGTATGGACACCAGCAAAGTATCACAAGTTAGACAAAACGAAGACCTTTTCAACATGTTAGCTATCTCTTCTGATCCGGACATATTGTAACGAATTTACTGTAATTCCCCTTATTTGCAATCTTCTGCCAACGTTCGTATCGCTAAACTGTTGAATAAATAACTCCGATATTGAATAATGAAAAAATGGCCTTTATTAAAGTACTTCACAATAACACTTATACTTTGCAGCGAATAACTTGCTTAATAACCAAACTGATTGATAGCTCATATGAAACCGACTTCTCGTTTCTACTGTTGCCGCCCTTTTATTCTGTCCGATTTCCTTGTTGCATATTTCTAGGCTTTTCTAATCCCAGAACTTACTAATTAGTTATAAATTTCTCAGCTACAACTACAGATGTATAATTTTTATAGCCAATGCGCTTGTATGTGTGAGCGGAACTTCCACAATTACAACTGCATACCTTTAGGAGCACCTCAGATAAAATATCTCACGTGTCTGTGCGTTGCCTCTCCGCTGCGTGTACGTGTATGTGTAGACACAATGATTGAATTATTGATGTGAATTAACGTCACTGCCCAGCATCGGCTAAGAGATGGCAATACCACTTAGTGTTGCTAATATTCGTAACAATATCATCTATGAGGTATGTAAGAACACAAAAAGATCTTAAAAATGCGTATAGCTCAGAAATGGTTGCTTTGTTAAATATATGTTCCAGTGACGATGACTGCGTTAAGATAAAATAAGTTTCTCACTTCTTATCACAACAATGAAAAAGAGATTTACTAATCTATTTTGTTACTTTATTGAAAAATAAGATATCTATGTACAATTTAATTTTTTATTTCAAGTAAAAGAATTAATTAATTTAGGAAATTATAAATATATACTTTTCGTTATTGCATTTCTCTAAAGTTTATCAAATGTATTTTAAAACTTAGGCATTTCGCCTTCAAACGGGTATTCAATTTTTATAGAAATCAATACGTCTATCGATTTTGGTAGTTATTGATTACGTGACTACTTAGACACAACTTTTTATCATAAGTGTGCAGTGCCACGCTATTTTATCAAAATCATTAGTTTATCTTATTTTATGCTTAAATACGTCATTATAAGACAAATCTCGTTTCATTTTTTTATTTTTTACTAAAAACATTTTGTTTTTGCATTTTTCTAAAAATGTTCGACTTTGATGAATATTTTTGAAGCACCCTGTATCTGTGACATTCTGAGCTTTCAAACTGTAAAATTTCAAATAATTAGCTTTCATTTGCATTTTAAATTTTTTAAATATCTTCATGGGTTCAAAAGTTATGATTTTTGCAAAGAAAAAACTCAAAATGCGCCACTGTGTGTCGGTAGACTTATGCCTAAGGTGGTCATTTCAGCTAGATCTTTTGGACATACTGTCACTTTTGCAGATAGCTTACTACCCTAGAAAGGTGTTGTTGGTCATGTTATTGTTGCTTCGTATGCAACTTGGCTGTAACAGTAAATTCTAATGCAGTTGACCTTTTTTGAGAGACATTGGCCCTGTTTGATAATAATAATATAGTATTAAGAAGTTATGCTTCCGACCTCAAATCACTGTCTATCTTGTCACCTAGTTTTGAGCCATCTGTGACAGCAGCAGTGAGATCGGAATACATTTGCAAGGCATTTTGCCCTTCTTTGCTCAATACATAGAACTCCTTATAAACATATTTAAAAATTGCCGATTCTTTACACTGAACAATAAATTGGCATAGCGCGAAAACAATTAAAGCAAATACACATATAAACAGGAATCAGAAGCTGCTGCATACAGTGCGGGCCGTCTTTGTACAACCAGTCGTGCGTTAGTGGGTCATAGTTGTGTGTATTTAGTTTATTTCATTTTTATTAAATATATAATGAAATCAGTGTCATTTTAATTTTAATAAAACAAATTATCAATAATTTACAATGAAAACAAAACGTAAATTAAGCAAACAAAAAACAAAGAATTCGAATTTTAGAAAAGTGTATATGAAAAGTCTCAAAGGAAAAGAGCCCGGTAAAACTTACATTTTTATAGGCCCAAACACCTTCGACTTTTACGTTGTTTTGGCGCTTGCGTTGCGTTAACAGCTGACTTTGAACGCACACGTCTTTGTCACTATGTTTCTAATCCACTGGCGACGCAAACGGCCACGTCAAAGTAACGCAAATTAGATTCAAAAACTTACGTTATGCTGGCATTGGCGATTCATTTCTTGGCAGCTCTCTAATTTTGAATATTTTGTTTTTAATTAATTTTATTCAATACGCAAAATAGTTTCTGTCTTGGAATAAAAATTTTATTATTATTATTTTTTTTTAAATTTAATCAATTAAAGCAAATAAAAAAATTTGAGTTTTATTGAGTTCCTTGTGGCAGGCAACCTTTCAGCGTGCGTTACTTCAAAGTGACGCCAGCGCCATAACAACGCAAAGGGCGAATTTTTTCGGGCTTTTACTGTGTTTTGGTTTCATAGCTTGAAATATTTGTGAGATGTTATACATAATCTCACAAATTTAACTTCTGTAATATGCCTCTAGTATTTGAGCTATTAACTGTAAATTGATTGTACCCATTTTTATGCGTTAATCTTGTACAGTTTTCGTCTCACCAAATATCAGTTTGCTAACACCACTTAAAGTCATCACTTTGTTATGCATCATTTAAAATCTTAAAATATTTAGTTTTTACTGCTCAAACACTTCGACTTAGCCTTTATTTGTACAACTTCCAAACTTTCGTTTCATTTCCATTGCGATTGTGTACAGAATTTTTTTTACTTCATGCACTAAAATCGGCTCAAAAAAAAAAAAACGAAAAAAGTTTAACAAACCAAAAATCCTCTTGACACAAAAAAACGAAATTGTTCACATTAAACCACAAGAAAATCATATTTTCCCAGGTCAACTGTATTGAAATGGAATCGGCAGAAATATTGACTGCGGGAGTATTGCTGCTGTGGATGCTGTTGCTCCTCACATTGCTCTGGGCTTCGTAATGATGTAAATCACAATCACTTGCCGCATCGGGCAAAAATAGAAGAATAGCTCAAATAAATGAGCAAGCAAATGTAAAGAAAGGCAAACAACAGGGGGGAAAGGCAGGCGGTTACAAAGAATTTCATGCCATGAAAAATATATGTGCTTTATTGAAAAAACAAAAAAAAAAAACCCAACGAACACACTTGAACGTGACCGAAATTCGACAGAGTACAACACAAACCAAACACAGGATTGAGCTACAACAACAACAGGAGCGGGTTCGTCATCATCGTTGACTTTGTTGTTGTCGTCGTCCAAGTTGTACATGCTGATGACAATACAACTTGCTAAACGAGCAACAGCAACATCAATTTTCAGGCGAGTTACAACTAAAAATAAAAACAAAAAACCCCAAAACGCGCAAAAACTATTGCAGAAAACTTATGCCGCCGCCAGAAGGACAAAAGAAATTTGACCAAGTGCAGAAAACATAAAAAATAAAAGACAAAACAAAAAATCAAAACCATATAGGCAAGACAAAAATTAGGAACAAAACAAAAGGAAAAAATTTAACTAAACAACAAATATTCGATTATCGCCAATGCACAACAGTCACATTGAAATATTTTCGTTGTTAAATTATGACCATAACCGCATCGTATAATACTACTGTGGGCAGCAGCTGGTAAGTATGCTGCTGCCAAGTCATCTGAATGTTCAAAGAGACATACACACTTATATACTTATGTACATTAGAGTGATCTTGAAAATTTGATTTCCGCAAAAAGACTGTACAGCACCCACACATTATTCTTTTGCATGTAAGTAATAAATATCGTTTTTTTTTTTTTAGTTTTCGAAAATGATGCCCGAAAAAATCTTATAAAAAGTTGTATGTAGTATGCTGTTTTACTTATAGTGTATTTATAACAAGAAAATGAAAAGAAAAACAATCAAATCAATCAATTGGGAATTCCAATGTTTCTGGAAACCAATTGACGCATCAAGTCACATATTTCATTCATTCATTCATTCATTCATTCACTTTATTCATTTCTCCCACATTTATTAAGGACCACGCCCATTTTCTAACATCGTTTTTTTAAAAGACCATAGACCAACTTACCAAGAAGAACAAGGTTGTCTAAGTTTGTGTGTAAACGAACATCATATACTCAGCTACAGATCTATCGTACATTTCATTAATTTTTTACGTTTTTAAGCCCTAAGTATTATCGAAGGAGGAGTGTTTATTTAATGATTTTTGGCGTCCTTTATAAGAACTCTTCCACTTTGTACTGGAAATAAGTGTAAAGCTTCTTCGCAGTAGGTCAATTCTTCTTCTTTATTGGTCTAAAAAGGTTGTAACATCCATTTCAAATGTTTAAGTTACGTCTATCAAGTGATGGCTCCAGAAACGGTAGCCAATATATGATCAAATAAGAAGCGGTGCCACGCCCTTTAAACAAATTTTGACATTCATTAAATTGTTATAAATACGCTTTAGAAGAGGAATAGTATATTACACAACTTTTTATAAGGTTTTGTCTGGCATGACTCGAAAATTACAAAAGACCCGATTCTAGGCATTTTCAATGAAAATGTGCCACGCCTTAACCTGAAGCTATCTGCCTAAAGGGCCCATTACCGATACTTAGCATAGACCTGACTTGGCTTGAGAACTGTCACTTACAGTTCTGTTAAATGAACATTGCATGTTACTGATTACTCAAAACTTAGCAACACTTAACTTGACTTAGAAGTCTGTTGAATTTTGATTTGCTATGTAAGTTCTAAGTGACGTTTACATTTTGAGATGCCATTTGTTTGTTTCCATTTCATTTTGACATTTTGTCATACAAATTGACATTTATTTAAAAATAAATTTCAACGCTGATTATGATGCCAGGTTGTATGCGCCAAGTGGAGTATAATCGCGGCTAAGTTGACAAGTTTACGCCAAGTCAAGTCAATTCTATGCTAAGTATCAGTAATGGGGGCTTAAGAGTTTGGAAATTATTTACCTAAGTACATAAAAATAAAAAAATTTCATAAACTTTTATTTATTCCATACAAAATATGTCCAGTCTAATGTATCATATTTGGTAGTCATCACCAATGTAAAAATGCCAGAGTAATGTCTTTTTGCTGCTTTTAATATTTTCTTTCTTTTACAACCGCATGAGTTGCAATTGTCCGAATTGTTCTGCTCGTTTGCAGATATGAATATTCATATATACATACATGTATAGACATGCCAATATATTTATATGGCGTTCTATGAAAAATTTGCTGAAATAAAATTATGACAAGCTTTGCCTTTTGTTCGCTGACTGGATACTCATTGTCATTTTCTTTTTTTTCATTTCGTAGTTTTCTTAGAAGTTATTTTTACTTTTGACTTTACATAAAAGATGAAGATATTTTTGTACACTGCGAAGAAATGTGGGTGATATCTCTGTGATGTTGAGAATAAGTAAAAAGTTTGTCTTCTCGACTTTGTTTGCTTAATTTGCACAGTTATATTAACCTCGACAGACGTAATAATGGATACGTGTAGCCCATCGGAATTCTTTCAAAGGGTATTTACGGCAATTGCCAAGCCCATATTTTACTATGTGGTCCTTGTTTGGTGGAAAGCCACACAAAAAAGTATGTACGGACCATACATTTGTACTGGGTTCACGGTAATAAAGGGATATAATATAACTAAAAGAACGATGAGTTGGAAAAGTTTTGGAAAGAATTCAGGAGTTGCATATAATCCATCAAGCAGGAAAGGCGCGTAAAGAAGCGTGGGGCTGCAAAATGTCTAAGATAATGTGCAAATTCTACGGAGTTAGACTCACAAACCGGCTCATATCTCTGAAGAGAGAAGACTTAAAGCTCATGATGGGTATATTAACTAGACACTGCCTTTTGGCGTCACATTCTTATAAGTTATGCCTCGTCAGTAAAATCAGGTGTACGAAAAGTGAGTTGCAGGAAGAAACGGTTGAGTACGTTCTGTGTTCGTGTCCTGCGTTCGCCAGTTCAAGGATCCAGCTATTAGAGGCAGAATAGTTGCTAAATCTCGAAGCAGCAAATAAGCTAAGTTATAGAAAACTTCTAGTATTTACCAATAGGGTGGAGTTATTATATAGTATAAGTCTTGGCACCTGATTGGGGTTCTTCCGTTTGGTCGTCAAACAAATTCTGGTAACACTATGGTCACACTCAGTCTATGTAAGGTCTTCATTGACCGGCTAGTTCAACCTAACCTATGTAGGTGTACAGAAATTGCGTTTTGATCTAAGTTGAGGGGCAATTCGACTTCCGCATCCCTACAGCAGACCAAGGCTTTTCAAAGGTCTCTTTTGATCTAGGTGTGCTGAGTGTGAACAAGGCTCTGCTCGTTACCCTCTAGTTCAGCATTTAAAGAATCAAAGTCTTAAATGGTGCGAAGAGAGCTAGTTCATCACATCTTTAGCTAGGGTTTAGTAGTCACTATCGAGTCTCTTGTTCTCTTGTGCTTTCGCAAAAAACCCATATGAAAATAAAAGTTTCTCTTTATATAAGCTTTTGTACAGAGCAATACTACGGTCAGACAAGGTTACGTAGCTGATAAAATTTTGAGGAACGAAGGAAGTGGCGATATTATCCCACTAGGCGCTCCGATATTTTTTTAGGAATATCCCTATTTACCTTAACCATTTGCTAAAATTGGAGACAAATCGTATTCGAAATTGTATCATCTTCAGTTCCATTTATCAAAACGATCGAAATAGTTTACTCAGGGTGGCCAACGCCGACACCGATACGTCTGCACATAAAATTTATGGCGTCGTCACTTCTTTAGTGCGACAATGCCAAAAAAAAAAAACAAAACCAAAAAAGGCATAAAAGTTGCACTGAAGGTGCCACAATAGCAGAACTGGCTTGTTTTCAAACCAAATTTGACAATGTATGACGAAAAAATATATTCAGAGTACAAAAGCCACCATTCTATCGAAAAAATAATAGAAAAAAATGATATAGCATATATTTTTTGTTCATGAAGCAAGCTTTCGCTATCTCTATTCAAAACAAAACTCTTCTCCATGTAAATAGTGACATTCAAGGAAACTATTTTTCTAACAATCGCTTTGTTTGCTGGTTCCGCCTAGTGCTTGTTTGCCCACAGTGGAATGCAACAAACTAAATGCTACGCCAGCAACACTTTGACCAGCCATTGAAATGAAAACACAAAAAATCAAAAAATACTTGAACATTATTGACATCGCTTTTTGTGAGCCAAGTGAAATAAGCCCGTTTTGCCACTTTTCTTGCTCATTGTTGGTTAGTCCGTTGTGTCACGTAACCTCTATCGAACACTAAAAATGTCATTGTAATACGACCCTGATCTAAACCTGCGACAACCCTGCATACGCTACAATTGTCGTTGATGTACAAAAACGAGAGAAGAGTCGAGTAGTAGCCGCCGTGAAGAAAAGTTGAACCTTCAGCAATCAATGATCATACATTTTCAATAAACATATATTTGACTAAAATATTATTATTTAAACTCTGTGAATTCTTTTAAACGTTAATTAAAAACGCAAACTAATATTATCCACGCTTACATGCGTAGCCATCCATGAATTCAGTGTTACTTTATTTTATACATGAATGTGTGTGTGGTAAGGTAAGTGCGGAAACTACTGCGTGACAATTATTCAATTAGGGATCGAACTCCCCTTCAAACGCAAACGTTTAAGAAAATAAGAAAAAATGCTTTTCATATAAGTGAAGTGAATTGCTGTAGTGAAAAGTCCGATAATTGCATATATAAGATTATATGTACAAACTTTAACCATGTGCGAAATGCTTTAAAACGAATATAAATATGTACGTATATACATATGTATATGTGGTTGAGACTCCCATGAACGTTTGCATGTGAGACTTGCAATAAACGTTTCGAATCGTGTATTTATGCTGTTGTGGGCATACGCCTTGTCCATCGCGAATGCAGTTTTGTCGTGCGCGATTTGAAATAACGTCGGTATGTATCCGAACTTTTGGAAGTAGCAGCGTTTAAGCTACAAAACGAATTTGGTTAAAGTTAAATCGGTTAATTTAAACAAATTTTCACTACACGCATATTCTTGCATAATAAATAAATGCATGTAAAGAAAAAAGACGACCTTTCCACACGTTATACCACACGTTATACCACACGTCAAAATAAGTAAGAGAGAACAAAATAGTGCTTTTTCATGAATGAAGTTAAAGCAAACGATGAAAGTAAAGTAAAAGCTTGCGATCTCTTTTACACTCTCAACAAGTTAAAATAAGTTAGACAGAACATAATAGTGCTTTTGTGCGAACGAAGTTAAAAGCAAACGATAAAACTGAAGTAAAGGCTTGTGATCTCTTTTACATTCTCATATGAAAGACAAAATTCTAATTAGATTTTGTGCGAATAAGAAAAAACAAACAAAACAAAACTAAAAAGAGAAATTGATTATCAGAGTAATAGTGTTCACTCTGTTTAATAAGTGCATTATCTACCATGATTGAAAGTGGTTGATTTTACGTATTATAATAATCAACACAAAAGTGCAAAATGTCTTTGCGAAAAATGAAGGTGCAAGAATTGAAAAACGAATGTAAAAAATTTGGTTTGTCTACGTCCGGACGGAAAAAACGAATTGTTAGAACGTTTAATGCAGCATATGAATGGTGAAAATAATGAAAGCTATGAAGAAACGTTAATGCAAAACGATTTCTCGGTAATACAGCGCGTTTCTAATTTAGAAAGGACAATAGCGGAATTGCATTTGCAATTATCAACTCCAAGATCGAACGCCGTGTCAAGAAATTTGGAGCGTTTAATATCGTCGTCTCCTGTACCAGCAATGTACACTACCGCGTCAAATTATATACCACCACGTACCTCGCAAGCCATTCCTTCGCAATGGGAATCGGCAAATACGGGTTATGCAACAAGTGCTGTGCCAAATCAAAATATACGAAATAATGCAATATATACCACTGTGCCAGTGTCATACAGCAACGTGCGTAATGCTGTGCCACCACAAAATGTGCCATATGCTTATGGGCATTACACTCCCAGTTTATATAACAATTCGCCTTATCAAAGTCATATTCGTGACATAATTGAGCTGTTACCAATTTTTATCCGACTTCAGATAAATCGTTGAATTCGCGACAATTTGTTAAACGTGTAGAACTATTGAAAGAAACGTACCAATGGACTGAAAGTGTTTTACTTTTTGCATTACAACAAAGAATGCGTGGTTCAGCCAAATTGTGGATCGACGCGCAACAATGCGTTTTTGTTTCGTGGCCACAATTTGTGACCAAGTTTTTATTAGATTTTCCGCATATCGACAACGAAGCCGACGTGCATTTAAAAATGTTTCAAACGAAACGTCAAAACGCGGAGACACCGACGGAATATTATTATCGAATGTTGGCGCTCGGAAGAAAAGGTGGACTACCGGAGTCCTGTATTGTGCGACATATTGTTAATGGAATTAACGATATCGATTGAAAAAGGAAAATATATAACGAATATAAGTGTTGTCAAGACTTACTCGGTGATATAGTAAGCTATTGCACTTATAATGAACCGAAGACAATTGAAAATAAAACGAAAAACTTTGTGCAACCGACGCGAAATAATACGAATACGCGTGAATCGAATATAAACGAAAACAAACAAAAGACAACGCCACGTGTAAAGGTAGCATTGGAAAATATAAAGTGCTATAATTGTGCAAAATTCGGGCATGATTGTCCAGAGCCGCAGAATAAGCCACGTTGTGCTAATTGCAATCGTACGTCGCATACCACCGATAAGTGTCCATCAAAGGCAAAAGATATAAATAAAGTTTTAGAAAATACAATGCGGTGTGAAAAATCTGAAAATATCATAAAAATTATTTTAGTAAACGGACAGGAAACGAAATCCTTCGTGGATCCGGGTAGTACATGTACTCTAATAAAAAAATAATTCGTCGAAGAAGTAGGAGTGTGTGAAGAATATAACACCAAACTACACGGTTTTGCGGGTAGTGAATACGTTTTCTCGGGAAAAGTAAGAGTTCCTCTTGTGATCGATAACAATAAAATTGTTTCTGACTTACTAATAGTTGACGATAATTTAATTAAAGAAAATGTGCTTTTGGGTAAAGATATTTTATGTCGCGCTGATAAACGGTTAGTTATCGAAAGTGACAAATGTACAATTGAACGTATACAATTGATTAACGCGTGTGGCGATTTAAACGAAAATGAACGTAAAACGCTTGATAAACTGATAAACAATTACGGCGATGTATTCGCGAATAATGTTTCCGAAATTGGAAAATGTGCTATTGCCAAAATGAATATTAAATTGAATACTGACGTACCTATATGTCTCAAACCGTATCGCGTACTGTTCGCGAAAAGACCGATAATTACGAAAATAATCTCGGAATTACTCGAAAACGATATTATACGTCAAAGTGAATCGCCATACTCTTCACCGGTCGTGCTCGTTGACAAGAAGAGTGGTGATCATCGGTTATGCATTGATTATAGATGTTTAAATAAAATAACCATTAATCAACCGTTTCCCATGCCGAACATGGAAGAGCAGTTTGCTCAGTTAGCCGGTAATACATATTTCACAACCCTCGATTTAAGAATGGGGTACCACCAGATCGAAATTGAAGAAAATTCAAAAAAATTTTTCGCGTTTGTTACGACAGAGGGACATTATGAATTTAATAGAATGCCCTTTGGTCTCGTTAATGCGCCAGCTGTGTTTCAGTGCGTAATGAACAATATAGTATCGAAAATGCCGGCAAACGAAGTGCTTGTGTATTCAGATGACGTGATAATACCGAGCAAAACGGTTGAGGAAGGACTAAATCGATTGCGAAAATTTTTTATTTTGTTAAGAGAAGCAAATCTCACGTTACGCATCGACAAATGCAAATTTTTAGAAAAGAAAATCGAGCATTTGGGACACGTTATAGATGAAAATGGAATCACACCTGGTAAAACAAAAATTAACGCTATATTAAATTTTCCGAAACCCAAAAATATAACAGAAGTAAGAAGATTCCTTGGCCTTACAGGATTCTTCCGTAAGTTTGTTGAAAACTATTCCCTAATCGCTAAACCTTTAACAAAACTTTTGCACAAAGAAGATATTGACGATTTTGTCTGGGGGGAAAACCAACAAAACGCGTTCACGACGCTCATTAAAATATTAGCAGCTGAGCCTGTCCTCGCATTATACGACATTAATTCTCAACATGAAGTTCATACAGATGCAAGCAGCGTAGGGCTTGCAGGCGTGTTATTGCAGTCGTCAGACGGGAAAAATTGGAAACCTGTTTTTTTATTATAGTCGTCATTGTAAATGTTACAGCTATGAACTCGAAGTTCTAGCTGTTGTGGAAACTTTAGAGCGATTCCGAATATACCTATTAGGTAAGCGTTTCCGTGTAGTAACAGATTGCTCTGCTATTGCACACGTTAAAGAAAACAAGGAGCTTAAGCCAAAAGATGCTCGATGGTGGCTTAAGCTACTTGAATACGATTTCGAATGTGTTCATCGTCAGGGTTCCCGACTTCAACATGTTGATGCGCTTAGCCGCATGCCAAACGAACCCAGTAGGGAAATTGAACCAGCCGGGTTAGTATTGAAAGTAACCGCAAACGTAGAGGATTGGTTGCTAACGATGCAATTACAGGATGAAAAATTGCACAACATTATATCTGTTTTGAATGGAACAAATAAAGCTGCTGAAGCGAATAAAATTAAACTAGAATATCAACTTCAAAATCATCGACTTTATCGAAAACAGCCAGATGGACTTAAGTTTGTAGTGCCAAAAGCTGTACGGTGGCGTATATTACAATATTGTCATGACAAAGTAGGGCACCAAGCAGTAGAAAAAACGTTGGAGCGCCTTAAGCAGGCGTATTGGTTTCCGCAAATGCGAAAATATGTAAAGCAATATTTTCCGCATGTGTCGATTGCTGCTATAAGAAACAACGCTCAGGAAAAACCGAAGGTAGTCTCCATTACGGCGAAGTTAAACCAATTCCTTTTTATCGAATACATATCGACCACATGGGTCCATTTGTAAAAAGTAAACGTGGAAATTGCTACGTACTCGGGATTTCCGATTCATTTAGCAAATTTCTCATCGCTAAAGCCGTTCGAGATACAAAAACGGTTCACGTACTTAAAACACTCAACGATATGACTAGCTACTTTGGACTTCCATCGCAGATCGTATCTGATCGGGGTACAGCGTTCACGTCCAAAGCATTTGAGTCTTATTGCGACAACGACAATATACAACATATAAAAACCGCAGTGCGCACTCCAAGAGCAAACGGTCAGGTGGAGCGCGCCAACCAGCTTATACTTTCATTTATACGAACAACAACAGAAGAGCCTAAAGACTGGGATTTAACGCCCCGAAACCTGCAATGGTCCGTAAATTCCCAGAAAAATTCAACAACGGGGTTTACTCCGAATCAACTTGTATTTGACTTCAACCTTCGAGACGTTATCCAGAATCAAATTATAGCCGCAATTCAGGATGACATAGAAACAAAACCAACAACGACAATCGCCGATAAGCACGAACAAGCCACAATTAATATAAGCAACGAACATGAAAAGTGGAAGCAGAGATTTGATCGAAAACATGCAACACCGAAAATATACGTCGAAAACGATCTCGTCGTCATTGAGAACGAACCATTGTCTGTAGGTGAATCACGAAAACTTGAGCCGAAGTATCGTGGCCCCTATATTATTCGAAAAGTTCTGGGCAACGATAGATACCTCATCGAAGATATACCTGGTTATCAAGTCACGTCAAAGAAATTCTGTTCAGTATACACCGTCGATAAAATCAAACCGTGGTGTAACACTTGCCCAGAATTAGATATCGATGATTCAAGCGACGAAGACATCGAGGCCGATATCTAGTCAGGAAAGGCCGAGCTGTCACGTAACCTCTATCCAACACTAAAAATGCCATTCTAATACGACCCTGATCTAAACCTACGACAACCCTACATACGCTACAATTGTCGTTGATGTACAAAAACGAGAGAAGAGTCGAGTAGTAGCCGCCGTGAAGAAAAGTTGAACCTTCAGCAATCAACGATCATACATTTTCAATAAACATATATTTGGTTAAAATATTATTCATTAAACTCTGTGAATTCTTTCAAACGTTAATTAAAAACGCAAACTAATATTATCCACGCTTACATGCGTAGCCATCCATGAATTCAGTGTTACTTTATTTTATACATGAATGTGTGTGTGGTAAGGTAAGTGCGGAAACTACTGCGTGACAGTTGTACCACTACAAATCATTTATGCCCATTCACGTTAGCAGTGTAGTGGGAAAGAAATTCGCAACCAAAATTCCAATTGAAAAGAAAATAAAAATGGAAATTTTTAAAGGAAATTCTGTTGACTTTTTTCGCAACTAAATTTAAATTTTCATATACGGCACCACTCTCTTACAGCTTTCAGCATGTCAACGTATTCATTTTGCTTTTCAGTTCGCTTGCTAATTTGCGCTAGCAAAAAAAAGAAAAACGCTAGCAATTTTTGCATTGTTCTTTGGTTTTTTAATGTTGGCCGCTTGCTTGCTGGCTGCTGTCATGCTCTTCGTCTTGTATAAACTGTCATATTGTGTTGTTGGTAGCCATTTGCTAGCAAAAATTGTCCAGCAGCTTAAGAAGCGCAAGCATTCCATGCATAATTTTCAGGTTCGCTACTCTATGCGCTGCACTTTGTTCTCTATTTTTTTTTGTTGTTCAGCACTCCACAAATATGCACATGTCACAATTATTTCATTTATGTGCATACATACATTGAAACATTTGTACATTTGACAAAGTTTATAAAAACGGCTATTTGCTGAAAAATTATGACCATGCCATTACCAAAGATAATTCGCCGCTGGTTTGTTTATGATTTTGGTTTATGTTGGCTAGCTATCTATAGAGGGTAACATACATTGTATGCGATTTGCCTTCGAAGTTTGTGTCCTAAGTCTTTCGTTTATAGCCAAATGTGCTAAATTGGTGTTACTGTTGCAAAAAAAGGTATACATGATAGGTATGTATGTATGTTTGTTTGTCAGTTGACCACCTAATTTTTTTTTTGGTTTCTATTGTTTGCATTTTTAATATTTGTATACTTTATGTTTGCGCTTTTACGTGTTTCTCATTGCACTTGAACTGTGAAAAGTGTGCCAACAGCAAAATTAGCCATCCCCATTAGATTTTCATATGTGCTTGCAGCTGCAAGTGTACATAGATTGTGTCAAGTGAGATAACAGGGCTTTCGCTGAAAATCGTAATTGTTTGGGATATTTGCAAATTAGCGATTTTTTGTGGTGCATTTTCTGAGTACAAATTCAGCGAATTTCGGGTTCATTCCGATGTTATCATCTCCAACTCGCAAATCTATCTGTAAGATGACTTTAAAATTAAAAGGGTAATAGTACTAATATCTTTTCCAGAGCTTCTGCAACGCAACTGTCTACCTCAGCTACGCGAGGGGAGTGCTGTTACAAATATGAATGTATCATACACATATATAGCAGGCGAGGCTCTGCCCACCTCAATTTCCTCATGGTGGAAATGGGCTAGAAGGTTTAATATGGTCATAAAGTCATTCCCGAGATGGTTGGGTGCTTGTCCCCGAACGTACCGCATCTATATCCTTCAAAGGACTATCAACATAGATAACACCCCTCAAAACCATCGCGGAGTGTTGTTATGGCTAATACAACAACAACAGTAGGGATTTTAAGATAAATCAATTACAGAAAAGTTTATATCTAAAATTGATAACATAGTCTTGGTAATTTGAAGATATCTGCCTAGCACTTATCGATCAGTTACATATTCGCCTATCCCAGGTGAGGTTGTCAATGTAGAAGAAGCTGTAAAGCTGTCAAGCTATGGACCATGTAATTAAACAAAATATCCCCTCTCCCCCCAAAAAATGATCCTACTCACCGTTTTCTGCGTCACTCTAATAAAATAAATTCTCCTCGCGTTAGTAATAGAGTCCCTATGGCCGTTGGTAGAACATTGTTGAATGATCCGTTGATGTCAAAAAAGACGTTCAGCATAAGTTCTTTGCTCTCGAGTGATACCTTTATCTGTTTGACAACCGCATGTAGAGCCGTTTCTTGACATATTCTAACTAATAGCATTACGATATGCTGAAAATCAGGACGGCGGCTACTTTCGAAAAAAAAAATTATCAAATGATTCAGCCTTTATAAAAGGAACGAGAACAGGATGATTGGTCTGAAATACTTCGAAGAGACGTGAGAGATTTTTTGGTCACCCAAACTTTTATCCTTTTATTCTCGAGAAGTTGCTTATTAACTTTTCGTTCTTCTGTGTCTCAGAATGTCGTCTTCTGCTGGCTGCGCTCGTATTTTCTGTGTACATACCTGGTATTATAGACATCTTTGCTGTGTGTGTAGCTCTTGTTATTTCGTCTGCTTACACTGGCAGCATAAAGATCTGTCGAAGTTGCTTATATTTGTCACAATATTTTACTGCTTCTGAACACAGCCTGAACTCAGATAGTCATCGCAATTAAGAGCCAGCCAACTACTGGAAATATCCAAAAGGTCTCTGAAATTGCGAGACCTAAAGACTTATAGGGTTTCTAATAGCTAATGTCCATCCCTTTCTTAAGGGGCAGGCTGACATTGCCCATAGACCGGCAGTGAAGTTACATGCAGTGTGCAGTCCAGTGCGTGCTCATTAGAAGCCTAAGAGATTCCTCAGCGCTGGTCGCCCAGGTAAGCAGGATCACTTAGCAGATCCTGAGCCCCTTCTGTTAATTTCACCCTTCCACTTTTTTGCAGAAGTTTTTCCAATATCACTTCGTTGAATTCATTGTCCGAGAATACTGTACTGTTATTGGCCGTTTTGAATAATTGTCAACTGTTAGCTTCGTGTTCGCGAACTATCTCTATCGACCACTGCTGAACTTAACACCAAAATAAGTTGGCCAGAGACAATCAATAATCAACCGTCTTTTGTTTTTCAGCTTAATTTACTTCAATTCGTATTATTTCAATGTGTCATTAATTTCTAATATTTCCGCTACCAAACAATTTATAGAAATTTATAGCCATGAATCTCTACTATTTGAACTAAATGCAATGTACACCTTTTGCATATGATTGACCGATTGCTGGAGGCGGCGGTTTGGCAACTTATAATCCATGCACATTTGAACGCGTAAAAAATCGATTTGAAGCAGTTAAATTTCCACAAGTAGTAATTCTTTCCGCCCAACCAACATTTAGTGGCAGTCGCGGCACTATTTGCATATTTATTTATGCATACTCAGTAGGTCGCGCTTGTAGAGGAAACGTACAGACATAGATTTCGATATATGCATCCTTAACGTGTGTATTGAACTACAGTAATAGCAAGCGTGACAGCTTATTTCCTTCAAACTCTTTTCATGCCTGTTTTTCGCGCTTCTAGCAATGAATTTCAATTACCCCACTTTTCGTTACTGCTATGCGAAACATTACAGAGCTACCACTTCCAGCGTAGTTTTTTTTTCAATTTTGGAGGCATAATTTGCTATGAAATTTCAAATATATATAATCAATCGAAATGCCCGCATCACAGACCTACAGTTGAGTAATCCGTTTTATATATGTGTGTGTGTGGTATGCTATTCATATTTCCAAATATGCAAATTTTTTCAAGTATTCTACTTTCGTCTATTACATGCGAAATTGAAACTGAGTCAATTGGCTATAAGGTGTGACAAAGCGCAAAGTAAACAATGCCGTCAGATAGATTTGTAGGACCACAAAAAATCTAAGTTTCAAGAATTGCAACAGACCAGAATACAGTTTTTTACGAGTTTGTGTGTACTAGATATATTTGTTTTTACGTCTCCTGGCTTTTGAGATGATTATCAAGTTGGTGGTCTGTAAGCAAGCTAACTCACAGCGGAAATGAGGGCAAATCAGCACAATTTAAATTGACTTGTTTTTTTTTTAAGCGGGATGGAAGCCCTTGTGCCAATTAAAATAAATAAATGTAAGGCGCGATAACCTCCGAAGAGATCTAAGGCCGAGCTTTTCTTCCAATTTGCGTCGTGCTCCTCTTGATTTTTTCCTACAAATTGGCCGGACGGGACCTATATGTTTTATGCCGACTCCGAACGGCATCTGCAAGGCAGATGAGTTTTCACTGAGAGCTTTTCATGGCAGAAATACAATCGGAGCGCTAGCCAGACACTGCCGAGGGGCGACCCCGCTTAGAAAAAATTTCTTCTAATTGAAAAATCTTATTTCTAAAATTTTGATGTTGCTTTGCCCGGGAGTTGAACCCAGGGCATACGGTGTGATAGGCGGAGCACGCTACCATCACACCAGGTGGCCTTGTGCCAATTGCGGCATTTAATTTGCGCGCCGTTGGCTTAAGGAAATTAGTTTAAATTGAAAAATATTTTAAGTACTTGTTCATTAGACAATTTGTTATTTCTCACCTTCTGTCATGTTCACTTAACTATAACTTATGGTTGAATAAGTCTAGTTTTTTCAGCTGATAAGGGATGGTGATGCCTATCTTTGACGCTTACAACCTTAAGTTCCTTTAAGAAGAAGTAGGTGATTACAATAGCGAACACGAAAATAGCCTTGGCAATTTATGTCAAACTTACTTTTTTCTATTTCGTTAAGTTGAGTAAAAACTTCACTGAGATATACGTTTTTGAAAAAATTCGATATTGCACGAAATTTTCGAACATTTTATTTGGAATTCTCTGAACCTTTTTAAGTATGTGGTCTTGAAGCCCAATCAATTCTAGTCGCACAAAGTTCAACCTATAGCTCGCGAAATTCGCATTAATTTTTAACAATTTTTTTCCCAAGGGTATTTTGAATTTTCCAAAGTGTGAACATTTTTTTATTAAGTGGAGCAAAATACAAAACAACATTCAGAAAAGAAATCTTCAAAAATCAACACGAGCTTTGAGAGATATAACTTGCTTGTTATGAGACTAGAAATTATTGCGCAACAAAACTACATACTTAAAAAATATTCACGGAACTCCAAATAAAAATTCAAAATTTTCGCGAATTTCTTCGAATATGGTTTTGAAATTAGTTTGCATAGTTTTAGTTACAAAGTTGCCAGAACTTTTTTCTTAAAATACTGATATTAAGGAAAGAAGAATGTAATTTACGAAATTTGCAAAAAAAAAAAATTGCACTGTTATCTTTCCGCTCGCTGCTGTAGTTTAATTTTGAGTTTGGTTTCGGTTACATATTTGTTCTATGTTGCGGTTCCGGATTCGTTATCTGTTGCGGTCCGATTTTCGCTCCACTTTAGGTATTGGTTCCGGATTCAGTTTTGTATTCGATCTTGGTTTCAGTGTCTGCTGTGATTGTGGGCGGGGCTGTCTTTATCGTTAATACAACAACAAGAGCAACTTTAGTTCCATACTTGGTCTCGGTTTCAGTGTTGTATTTGCGTATCGGTTTCTATTTTGGTTTCATTGTTATTCTCTATATAGGGATTTTGTCTCAGTTTTGCTTCTGGCCTTGGTCTCGATTTTGATTCTGGACTTGGTAAGAGTT
Source organism: Eurosta solidaginis (assembly GCF_040869045.1). NCBI lineage: Eukaryota > Metazoa > Arthropoda > Insecta > Diptera > Tephritidae > Eurosta > Eurosta solidaginis. The sequence continues at coordinate 268,176,084 of NC_090319.1, read as the reverse complement.
TGTGTACCGGATCCTACGAGCGCGGTAAAGTTGTAGAGTTGTTATGGTTGAAATCGGGTTATGAAGGAAAAGGAAAATAAAAGTAAAAAAATAGGAAAAGGATGATAAGAAATAAAAAAAGGAATAAGAAAAAAATGGCAGTAAAGGAATGATTAAAAGTCAAAATCGAATACGGAGCCGAACCCGACAGCAAATTGTCAATTTGCTATCGAAGTGTAAACGGTTTATAATCGATGTGTTATCGGTTTATTATAGGTGTGTTATGAGCTGTAAAAGGGTTATCGAATTGTTTTTGAAGTATTATAAATTGGCTATCAATAGAAAAGGTTATCGATAAGTTATTAATTTTTCATCAGTTATCGATTTATTATAGAAAAGTGTTTGATTATTTTTCGAAAAGTTTTGAATCTATTTTAAAAAGCTTGTTGATTTATTATTAGTGTTAACAATTTGATATCGGAGAGTTATCAAAAAGTTATCGATTTGTTTTCAAGAATGTATCGATTTGGTTTCAAAAAGCTATCGACTTTTATTGAAAATGAGTTGAGATATTATCGGAAAGTTGTAGATTTACCATCGAGAAGTTATCGATTAGTTACTTAAAAGTTATCGGTTACTGAAAAGTTATGTCATGAACACATAATCTATTTGTTATCGAAAGTTTGCAGATTTGATATCGAAAATAAACAAGCTGTAATTTATTAGGAAAAGTTATCGACTTTTTATAGCTGTTTAAAAGTAAAAGTTATCGATATTATATCGAAAAACTATCAATGTGTTATAAGAGTGTTACCAATTTGTTATCGGCGTGTAATCGGTTTGTTATCGACGACTCATCGGTTTGCTATAAAACGGATATCGATAAAACTTCAATACAAAATCCATGACATTGTTACCCGTCGAAAAGTAAAAGAAGCCGATGACTCAGCGAGAACAAGTCGATAGCAATCCGGTAACCGATAGTAAAACAATATCTTGTCCGCATCGGTTATTACCGCTAAGAAACTGCTTCTTCTTAAGCACATTAGATACCGCACGCTAACCTCTGAGCGCCAATTCTTTGTTACTGCAATACGTCTTTGGAACTTCCTACCTACAAGTCTTCGACTCTTAAGTAATGATCTGCACTTCAAAAAAGAGCTAACATTATTTTTTAACGACTCTTAAACTGGATCTCAAATTGTTGTTGTTAAAATGTTCATTTCTAAGTCCTTTTCCTTTCTCTGTGTCTTCTTTCTTTATTTGTTAAATACTATTCGATCTATAACCAGCCAAAGGTTATCATCACTACTGCTGTATTTTAATATTTATTAATTACTTTTCCTTAGTTTTAAGATTTACATTTACATACAGTAATATTTCACTATTATCCGTTATATTTAATTTGATTAATCTAATTTATCATTATTATAAATGTTCAATTTTTATAGCTCATGCTATTCGTGACTAGCACTGTTAAATAATTTGTCCAAATTGTTGTGCTAGGAACAAACTTTCAAATAAATACATACATACATACAAACTGACGGAGCTCTTCGCAAATGGCCCGAAATTTACTGGCTACATCTGTGGAGAGCTCTGAGCGTGTTTGCCGTTTATATATTTTGCTTATATAGATTTCTTAACATAATTTCTGGTTAATTAACTTTAGTTAATGATTCATTCCCAATAGGGAATGACCAAAAACAAAAACAGTAGTAATCATCACCCAAGCCAAGTGTTTACTGCAGAGTTGCTGTTGCTAATGATCCATCGAGGCAATGGTACATCTCTGTAGTGGTTCCAGCTATTTGAAAGCAACAAATAAATAAAATCACAAAAATTTTGATATGAAGTCCAAAATAAACTGTGTACATTTATAACTGTATGTTTTAGCCGTTCGCTGTCAACGGCGCACCACAATAAATGCTGTTATTATAGCACATATATATTGCTAAACAGCAATATGCTGCTGAAGTAACATTTCTACACACACATATGTACGTATATTTTAAATATATAAATGTTTGTCTATATGCGCAAATTTGTATGCATTAAACGTTTATTAAAAAATTTCTTCAATTTAATTACGCTGCACGTAACCCATCAACAACTCTCCTCATATTTTCTCTCCGCTCTCCATTCTTTTTTTATTTCTTTCAACTTGTGCATATTATCTTTTGCTTCTTAAATTGTTGTTGGTCAGTTTGTTTATTACATATTATTTTACGCAATTACTTATGTCGGTGTTACGTCAATGACCATGAATATTGTGCCGTGGCTTTAATTTTTATACAAACGCCTTGGGTAATTCAATTTTATTGATCATCGTTAATGCATTTATGTAGTATGAACTCGTTGTAGTTGATTGATATGTTTAGTCATTAGAAATTGTGCAATCTATGCATTTGCGATTTGCGGATTTATTTGTTGAATTTTTTTCTTTTTATACAATAACATGCATAGCAATTCGGTTTAAATAACGGTAACAGAATATTGTTTATAGAGTTATTGTCACGTATAAAATGCAAGAGCGCGATGTAAACCGCATTTTTCGGTTAGGAACAGCTTATGATTTGTAGGCTAATGCATTACTAATAATTCATGCCCAACCAGCTGGGAGATTTTGATAGTCGTGTAGTTCGTAAGTTACGTCAGTCATTCCTGCTTAGCACAGGCTAACAGGAATTGCGACCACGATGGGAGATCAAGTCTCCCTTCATCTGTTTATCATAACTCTTTGAAAAGGGTTTACCTTTCCCTGCTTTCAAACAGGGGTGTCGGTGGCTTTACTATTTGGCCTTCTGATCGTTGGTCTTTCTTCGATCACGTCGTTGACGTCACGAAAGGGACCTTAAATCATTAGGACAACTGTTGTCTGGAATACTTGTAGGGTCATATCATCCTCTCCGACATCGTTCATGATTTTGATCCTTGAAATAGCATAGTTATGCTGAAAGGCTTTTAGAGCGTAATTTGTGTTCGGCTAGAGAGGACTTTCTTTTCGGTTACCTACTCAGTCCGAAGTAGCGTTTGTTTTCGCTAAAGACACTATTTACCAAATTGCTGTTATTATTGGCATGACATTCACGATTTGTTTTTGAAGTGATTTACTTTAAGTCCATGAAATCTAGCAGTTTGAAAAGGTAAGAACATAGGCATGTTGCTTTAAGTGCAGGGGTCGTCAGCTAGTGAAATAGTTATTTGCTCTCACTTCATACACATTATTATTCTCTTTCGTTAAGTAGTCGTTGAGCAAGCGTGTGAGCAACATCTTAGGAGGTCTTTGTTTATATGCGTTGATTGTTAAAAAATATGTTTTTTATCAATATTTTAGAGAAGCTGGTTTCAAATACTCAGTAATTCTGGGGAGATTCTAGACATCATAAAGTACCAGTTGTTATAGTCTACAGATCACAGCTGAGCCAAAGTGTTACGCGACTGCCTAGAAAGTGCGCTTTATTTTTATGCAAATCTTGAGAATTTCACTTTGCGAACGAATTTCATTTTAATTTGGCGTAACTCAGCAAAGAAATTTACAATTTTGATGTGGATGGGATAAAAAGCCCACGTGTGATTTTCTAGATTAAACAGCTTGGTTTCTGCATGCCGAAGCCAAACTATGGCACACTCTGTTCAATCCTTCTTAGCTTAAATATTTCATCTCTAAAACACGCCCATATTGCCAAATACACAGATAAAAGGCGACCAACATTTCAAAACTTGGAGGGAAGAGAATACCCCTCCAGTTCCTCCAGTAACGTTCCACGGTTTAATTAAATCTATAATTTTTTTGAGTATAAATAACGTTTATCGTGGTGGTAGTGCTATACATTCTTCGGAATCCTTACTGATGACTTGCTAGCCGAAGATAAACGGCAAAATAATAGAGCAGAACGATTTCCAATATCTATGCTACTGGTGACAGGAGAGGTAACGGGCAGGTTGACTCTCCTTCGAAAGCTTAGTTTGATAATTGTTTCCTTTTTTCGAAAATGACAGAGTACGACAAATTGAGTAAGTGAATCTCTTATCGCGTGAGTGTTTTAGCATTGTTATCATATTTCTGCTTACATATCCTCTCGTCTGTTGGCTCGCCGGTGGATTCCCGCAATCCCATCAATGGGAATAATTGGAGCTGATGCCTACTCGAGGCTGTAGGTAACGTGAGGTATGTCTTTAGATGTTTGAAGCTAAAACTGACCGCGAAGATATACCTTGACGTGCTGGGGTTCTGTTCCTGCGGTCAATGTAAAGGTTGGGCAGATTATATTGCGCGGTAGAATAGTCGGCGATTAGCTTAGTTTCTTGCGGCAAATGTTTCTTAAAATCGACTATCTCTTTGAATTTTCCGGTCAAACCATGAGAAATGAGTTGTACAATTATTATTATCAACTGGGCGGTAGTCGCCATTCTAAGGGATAAGGTCGCACGTGCTGTCAGAGCCCTTTATAGTGTTAGTAAAATATAAAAATAATACATTCACCGAACTAGTAGGTTAGGTTAGGTTAGAGTGGCTGCGTCCGCTGTCCGAGCGGAGACTCACGTAGGCCGTTGTGGCCCGTTGTGCTACCACGCGGGGGGCCCCTATTTCCTATTACCCTACTTTCGAAGAAGAGGAGAGTTTAGACCCCAGTGAGGCTAAACCAGCGCGTTTGCCTAATGAAACGCAAGTTATCGTTTGGGTTTATAGATTCAAGCTCCGCAAGGCACCCAAAAGAGTGTCTGTGGAGGCATTGGTACCTGGTTTTTGACAGTGCGGGACAGTGGCACAGATAGTGCTCAACGCTTTCTATCTCCTCCTCGTCCCTACAGCTGCGGGCAGAAGTCATTTGTCTGCAGGCCCATATAGGCACCGTGAGTGCCCATGAGACAGTGACCTGTAAGAAGGCCCACTAGTGGGCTTATAGAGATACGGTTTAACAATATCACCGATCGCGATCTCTTTTCATCCAACTTAGGCCAGATTTGCTTTGATATACTACATGTAGGTTCCCTCGCCCATCTGGCGTTTGCCTGATCCGTGAAAAGAGATCGCAGGTGGTATTTGCAAGTGTTTAGAGGAGGGCTGGCCCAATAAGCGGAGGTTGTTGTTTGCAAGTTGGTGCCTTCCCTAGCTAGCTCATCCGCAGCGCAGTTTCCTGAGATGTCACAGTGGCCAGGAACCCATATTATGCTTAGGTTGCAATTTTCAGCTAGTTTGTTGAGGGTTTCTCTGCACTTCAATTCCACTAGTGACGAGGTGTTACTGCATTGCAGGGATTTTATGGCAGCTTGGCTGTCAGAGAAAATTGAAATAGAATTGGTTAACTGCAGGTTAGCAAGATAGCGGGCTGCTTCCCAGATAGCTATGAGTTCAGCCTGAAAAACACTGCAGTGATCAGGTAGGCGAAAGCTCTCGCTTAGATTGAGCTTCTCCGAGAATATCCCGCTGCCGACTCTGTTGTTTAGTTTAGAGCCATCTGTAAAAACGGAGATCTCGTGTGATCCCGGGTCTATGCCGTTTGCCCACTCGTTCCTCTCTGGGATTCTGGAAAATTTGTTGTCCCAGCAAGGGGCGATGTTGTATGGTCCAATTTCAAGAAGGTTTCAGGGACTTGCTTCAGGATCTGGGTGTGACCAAACCTGCAATCCCTCTATGGTTCGATAGCGTTGAACCTCGCCGCGTTGCAGGAGGTATAGTATCTACCATATAGATCAGTTGGGAGAAGGAATAATATGGTTTCAAGAGCTTTGGTGGGAGTGGAGGGAAGGGCACCGCTGGTGAGCATTGCCGCCATCCTCTGCACTCTCGTTACTTTACTCCTGTTAGATTCGATATCGAGTGCCGTCCACCATACGGTGACGGCGTAGAAGAGTATGGGTCTCACCACTGCCGTATAGATCCAGTGGACTATGCGTGGCTGGACACCCCACCTTTTTCCGATTGCCGACTTACAAGCGTAGAGAGCCATTGTGGCTTTCCTGGATCGTTCCTCCACATTTCGCTTCCAGTCAAGCTTCCTGTCTAGAATAACTCCGAGATATTTAACCTCGGTAGAGATTTTGATTTCCTTCCCGTTTAGGGATGGGAGGGTAAATTCCGGTATACTGCGTTTGCGGGTAAAAGCACCATCTCAGTTTTTTCACTGCTGATGCTGAGTCCGCATTCCATAGACCATGTGTTTGTTAGATTAAGAGCATTTTGCAGGAGTTCGCCAAGCACCGGAAGGTGTTTGCCCGTAACTGTCAAGCCTATGTCGTCGGCATATGCAATGACTTGGCATCCGGTGGGCTGTAGTATCGATAACAGAGCGTTCACCGTCAAGTTCCATAGTAGAGGAGAAAGAACGCCCCCCTGGGGGGTTCCTCTGTTGGTATACCTTATTAACGATGAGCTGCCCAGCTCAGATATAATGATTATCTTGTTTAGAAGGAGCTCGACGAACTTCACAAGAGGCTCTTCCACCCCTAAAGAACGTAGAGCTTTTGTGACCGCTGCTGGGAGAACGTTGTTGAAGGCTTCTTCTATGTCGATAAAGATACCCAGCGTAAATTCTTTAAAGGCAAGACTCTTCTCTATCTTAGTAGTGATAGCATGTCTCTACGGATTTTCCCTTATAGTAGGCGTGTTGGTTGTTGGAGATGAGTGCCTTATTTGCCGATCGTCTAATGTAGGCGTCCAGCAATCGTTCTAGAACTTTTAGGAGGAAGGAGGTCAGACTTATTGGTCTGAAATCCTTTGGACTGTTGCCCGATATCCTGTCTCCTTTGGGTATGAAGACTACCTTTGCCTTGGTCCATTCCGTGGGGATATAGACCAGGTTGAGGCAAGCCTTGTAGATTTTAGCTAGCAGCGGGCTTATAAGATCGCTTGCAGCTTGCAATTCAGCGGGAAATATTCCATCCGTTCCCGGAGATTTGAAGGGTTTAAAGGACTTGATTGCCCAGATAACTCCTTTTTCACTTACAATGTGGTCCAGGGGTTGAAATGGGCCTGGGTTAGATTGCATGTTTAAGATGTATGGTTGAGACCTGCAGCCCGGAAAGTGAGTGCTGATCAGGGTTTCGAGAATTTCCGTACTAGAAGTGGCCCATTCTCCGCTCGTTGTGCGAATGCAGCTTGGAGGTATGGGGTTTTTGGAGCGGACCTTTCGTAGGCGATTGGCCTCTGAGACTTGTTCGATCTCATTAGTGAAGTTCTTCCAGGAGTCCCTTTTGGCCTTCTGGATTAACTTCTTAAAAGATTTTAAGGCGTCCCTATAATGGGACCAGATTCCCGTACGCTTAGCCTCGTTAAAGAGTTTTCTGCTGTTTTTCCTCTGCTCGGAGATTTCTTGGTTCCACCAATAGGGTTTCTCCTTACCCTCACCTTAATCTCCGGGCAGGCTACTGTGAAGGCAGCGTTACAAGATTTGGTGATAAGATCTACTGCTTCTTCTATTTTTGACGATGAGTCTAGCTCACCGAGAGAAGCAAATGTTGTGTCTAAAGGAGGCGCTTCATCAGTTGTTAGCGGTAAGCTCGGCCTACCGTGAGAAGCGTGCTTTAGGAGAGTAGAGGATAGGACTTTTTTATAAAGGTTCCAGTCCGTACGTCTCCTATTTCTGTAAGCCACCCTAGGCGGTGTACGCAAGAGCAGAGTGAAAATGATCAGAGTATGGATCAGAGTAGGAATTTTCGTTGGAAACTCTCCAATTTTTGACAAGGTCAGAGAATGCCCCAGAAACTAGAGTAACATCTAGAACCTCCTTCCTATTTGAGGTGATGAAAGTTGGTTTGTCTCCAGAGTTGCATATACTTAGATTGTTACTTATAATAGAATCAAAAAGAGACTCACCCCTACTGTTAATGTCGTTAGAGCCCCAAATAGTGTGATGTGCATTGGCATTGGCCCCAATTATTATCGGGAACCCTTTACTGTGGGCCTCCCGTACCGCTTTGCAGAGCCGGTCCTGCACAGAAGTTGGGCGATCGTGTGATAGATATGCGGACATCAGCCAGATTGTTCGCCTCTGTAGCTCGAGGCTAATACAGGTAAAGTCCTCGTCGTTAAAAAGAGATAGTAAAATAAATACTAGATTTTTCTTTACTAGAATACAAGATCTGATTCTACCTGTCACGGGCGGTGTCACCAGCCGGTAGTTCTTAGAAAAGAGTCCACAGACCTTGCTGCCAACGACCCAAGGCTCCTGGACTAGAACGATGTCCTCATACGTAGTGCTGAGGCGTAATATTAGGGCAGCCGAGGCTGCCTTAGAATGGTGCAGGTTTATCTGTAGTACCTGCGCGCCCGTTACGATTCGTTTGTGGCATCGACGTCCATCCTCTGCTAATCCTCATCGTCGGATGCCTCCTCTACGATAGTATCGTCGAATTCGGCATCCGATGGGTCGGATTCCAGCGAAAGCTGCTCGTCCATGCCCGTAAAGAACTGGCCCGCAAACTCAGATACCGAGAGTGTATCGCTCTCGGCATCCAGAGTGCTGCGTGGCAGTTCGATATCGGCCCCATGTCCACTCAAGGTGTTGCATGGGTCCGTGAGATTCATTGTGGCGATTGCGGATTCGCTCGAGGCGGTATCCCCGATCGCCAGATCCTCCGGAGCGGTGGCGGTCCCTTCCACAGTGCCATGGGCAGCAGATCCACTCGGGGTGTTTCTGTCTGACCCCTCGCCCTGCGGTACAGGCTCACCCTCGTCCGGTGCTTTCTCCTTCGCACCATCCCGTCGAATTTTCAATGTGATGGAGTAGAAGCCGTAGCTTAATACTCCACCACATTCGTCAAACCAAGGGAGAGAAGCCTCGTTTATGATGAAACCAACATAACGCTGCTTGGCCCTTGTCTCGCCGACCCGGACTATCCTCCAATCGCTCGAAGGTAGCCCCGGATTCGACTCCGCTATGGTATCAAGGATCTCGCCAGGATCCGCTATGCCGTCTGGGATCCAGGCCCAGGCTCTCGGTCTGTTCGGAATTTCTTCCACACCGACCGCACCCAACCTGGCCCAGGCCACAGCTGTCCTAGCGAAGCTATGGCGAGTTTGTAGAGCTTGCACGAGCGCTCATCGGCGCAGGAAACAAGCTTGACCCTACCCTGGTACCAGCCGGCATCACGGATAGTGGGAGCCGGCCCCGGATGCTTGGTCATGATGTCCTTAAAGATCTTGAGAAGGCCGTTAAGGACATCCTTCCAGTTATCCGGGGTCATGTTCCCATCCGGGTGACCGCGGTTCAAAACCGCCAGCGTAAAGTTGGCCTTAGCCGCCTCGCTGAAGGGTTTGGTCAGGGCAGGGGGAGTAGAGGCCAAAGGCCGGTGCCTTTTGGGATCGCTCGAGGCATTTCCCATAGACCTTTGTCTCCTAAGGGCCGGCATCTTCGGGTCAGAAGTTAGTTTGGTGGCAGAAGAGGAAGGGGTGGGGTTGTTGTTGCTGCTCTTCTTGGCAGCAATAATCTTCCTGGCCCAGGCCAGAGAACTTTTTTGCTCTGCCATCAACTTGTCTCTGGGAGAGTTGCCAAGTTTCTCAACGATTTTGACGGCATTGCGAATGTTTCGCTGGTTGCAGACCGAAGTCGGGATTCGCTTATTTGCCTTGGAACACTCAAGGGGTTCAGACGGCTTGCGAGGTAACTTTGCAGCGGTAGAGGCAGTACTTTTGTCCGTGGAGGATTTAGTGCTGTTACCAGCCACCTGCTGACAAGAGGTGCCCGGTACGGGCGTGGGACGGGTCTCCTGTGCTTGCTCAGTCGGACGTTGCTTTCCCTCTTTGGGGCTAGCTTTGCCGGCTGCTGTGGAATTGGACTTGCCCTCAAGGGGTTTAGTTCTTCCGCTAGCTTGCACAGGTGGCCGAAGATTTTTTTGTTGCCGTGAAGGCCTGGTCGGCGCCGTCAGTGCGGTTCCCGACGAATTGTGGACTTTTTTAATGCCTAGTCCAAGGGCGGCATCTTTACCCGTGCAGGGATCCGAGGCCAGGTTTTTGTTACTCATTACAAATCTTGTTCTTTAGCTGCCTACTAAGGTGAGACCGTTCGGCAGCCTGAAGTTAAAGGGATAGGGGAAACAATGCGGTCGACTGCGGTAGAGCCCCATACCGCAGCAAGTCGCCGTTACTCCAGGAGGTGGACCGGTATCCGGGAGGCTCCGTAAGAAAACAGTCGGATGCCCCTGACTGCAAAGCATCCATTGGGTACGGAATCGCATAACACCCTGGATTAGGGGTGGACCACCTTTTCAACTGGGCGTGGTCCAGTTCCCACCTTGAGGCCACGTTTAAAAACCATTTCCATATGCCTAAGCTATTAAGGAGCTGGGGCACAAATGGAGATGATTCCTAAACTTAGCTAGCACTCCCCTGGAAGGGGAAAATGTTGTGCATATTACCAGCCGGCACCCTCTGGGAGGGTTCAGCCCAAGGATTTGCGCCAGCCAACAACGAACTAGTAACTCTCCCACATATTCACTAAAGATGCAACCATGCATACATAATAAATTTAGCTTGGAAACACTACACATGAAGGAATTATGTGGCGAATTCTGATTGGTAATAATATTATTTTATTTAACTGGCACTAAGTATACCTTGTACTGGAAGCTAGAAGCAGGGGACGGGGTACTCGGTTTTGTTGGGTATTGTGCCGGTGTAAAGCCCGGGGCTTCAAACGAAGTGGCATCTGCTGAGCCTTGAGCCCTACTGGTTGGATGAAGCAAACGTATAAATTCTGTGCCGGCATATGGATTCCCTGGAATTGTTATCAGCAGTCTTTACCTTGACAAGGAGTTTGTTCCTCAATTTGTACCTTGGCCAGCTTTTCTTAACCATATGGGAGTCTTTTTAAGGTTATAACAAAAAAATATACATATGTACATAAAAATTAACTGTTATTCATACCATCAGTTTCCCCATTGAACTCACGTACCCAACAAAATTCTTACAACCCTTCTCTATCTTCTACGCACAGTCATCAATATAATATTTCTTGGAGATGCGATCTAGAATATACATATTTTCACCTACTTCTTTTACCGTTTCCCAATGCCCAAATTGAAGATGTGACTCAGATTTAATTTTGATTACACAAATGATTGCTTACGTTCCGCGACAAGAAAAAATATATATATATATAAGATACTTAGAGCTATGAACAAAAAAAGTTATCTACATATACATGTATTGGTGTATGTAGATATGCTGTAGTAGATGCTTAAAATGAAATGTGATTTTTTGCGCGATATTCCTGAACCATGTTTTGCTATAAGCAGAATTCTCCCATACGATAGACAATAAAGGTAACTGTAGAATGTCATCTTACATATCCTGCTGCTGACACCATTTTTACCAAAAACATGTGTTTAAACCTATATATATGTACATGTCAACATAAGTACGTAGCCACTAGGCCGGGTCGATTTGTGGGGAGGCAAAAAAATCGCCCATTGCTCTGTGAAAATCATATTCTAGGGATCAAAATAAGAAAGTTTGCCGAAGGAACCATACCTCTAAAACGAATTCTGATGTCCCCCCCCCCCCCCCCTTTGGGTTGTAGGGGCAAATTTTGAAAAATCCCACTTTGAAATGCCTATGTTTTTTCTTTTTGGAGTTTATTTTTCTCTTTAGAAATTTATTTAGTCAGAACATATGTAAATGAAAAAATGAATTTAACTATAGAAAAGGAATTAAAAAATATTATTAGAAATTTGCGTTTTTACAACCCCCTTTTAAAAGCAAGGTATCACTGTGATGCATTTGCATGTCGTAAACATAGTTGTGTGGGTTTTTTATTCAACCGTTTTAAAAAATTAAGGTATCACTGTGACACAATTGCAGATCCTAAAATTGCTAGTGTTGTTTTTTTTAAGCCATCACAAGACACAGCAGGTAGAATTGAAATTGCCCCTACCCAAAAGTTCGACTCAAAGGGGGGACAGCAGAATTCGTTTTAGAGGTATGGTTCCTTCGGCAAAGTTTCTTATTTTGATCCCTAGAATACGATTTTGATAGAGGCTTTTTAAATCGGCCCGCCCTAGTAGCCACATATGGGTGTGTGTGTGTGTGTGTGTAAACGAGTATAACCGTAGAAAAATCTCCCAATTTGTGGTTGAAGTTAATCTGAGCGCTCTTCTTGTTGCATCTTTTCTTGCGCCTTGAATAAAAAAAATATTTTTTGTTCTTATTGTGCTACTGCTGCAGCTGCATCTTCTGCCTGCTGCTGCTGCTGCTGTTGCTTCTGTTGTATGTTAGCGGGCCAGCAACCTAATCCATTGCGCCACTTTTTCTGCACCATCAACGACGCCAACAAGCGACACAAGCGCATCACCAGCATTTGCAACATGTTCAATGATCCAAACAGCCGTCCTTGTCGCGATCTTTGTTGCTCATCTTTACACTGCTTCTTCGTGTTCTTTGTAGATGCAGTGCAGCGCAGCCGCATCAGTCATGTGGCAATGACCACAAGTGTTTGTACGACCACACAGACTATTCAATTGAGCAAAATCGAGTTGTGGCAGTAGCAGCATCAATGTTGCACTCTTCACCATGCTAGACATACTGCGGTGCGTGTCGCCTCACGCATGTGCGTAAATTGCAGCGTTGCCATTGAGGTTGCTGCTATGAATGCGGTTGTTGTTGTGCCACCTGTTTACACTTTGACTTTAACTGGTTTTTCTATATGTGCCGCCTTCCGTCTCTGTCACCGTTGCCATGTCTGCTTGCTGCTGGTGGCATGTCTTTAACGTTGCATGCCACATTTCTTTATTGGCTTGCTGCCGCGTTTTAGCTTTGGTAACTTGTTGCCACTTATGTGCAGAATTTGCTGAGCGGGTTGTTTGTATTTTATTGTTGTTGTTGTTATTATAATTATTATTTATATTGTTGTTGCTGTTGTCTTGGCATAACCAATCGCATTGGTTGTTGCCGTACTTTTTACATATACCCAGTTGTGCTTAAATAGAGTACAAAGGAATCCAAAGAACTGAAAAAAATATACAGCAGAGTGCTCAGTATTGCAAAATAATTACTGGGCTACCTATCCCAAGTTGCTGTTAGCGGTTCAGTATTTTAAAGGACAGAAAATTTCTTATTTATATCAACCGCGTATTGCATCGGGTTTTACTTAGGAATACACTGCATTTTGAAAAATACAAAAAAAAAAACAAGACTCCGTAACTTTCGTCGAGTACATTTAGGAAATTTGCATCATTAATGTACTAGTCCGGCCATTTCGTGTACAATTTGATTTGACCATATGGAAAGTCCTACGTCTGTGGATTTTACCCTTCTCTTACGACAGGCATCCCTACCGGGGAAATATTCTAAACCCCCAAACAGGGAGGGGTGGGTTTTAGCTCCTCTCCTTTGCCTTGCTCTTTTCTCTCCTCCTTTCTCTAATTTCTTTTTGATCACTCTCACTTGCTCATATTTGCCTCTTTTCGTCCATCCCCCTCCTCAACTGCAGGGAGGGAGTAGCTCAGTGAACCAAAACTGCGACTTTTGTTTATAGGATAGTTCCTAGGCGAATTTTAGAAACAAGGCGGGGCTTCCAACTGCTCCGAAAGCTCGATGTGTAGACATAGGAATTTATTATTGTCGATCTCTTGTTGGTTTTTTATCGGATTGTAACCGACGGGTTACAGATGTGCAATCGATTTATATTGAAGTTTTATCGGTATCGGTTTCGTAACAAACTCAAGAGTCGTCTTTAAAAAGTCGATAACATGCTGACATATAATACTGCGTTATAAAATAGATAAATTTAACAGATTAATAGATTTTCGATAACAAATCGATAACACGCTGATATCAAATTCGTAACACTCCGATAACAGATCAATACATTTTCTATAAAATACGAAAAGATTTTTATATTTATTTTTTTCTTTTTGGCAACATATCGATACGTTTTGGATAATTTATCGAACCTTTCTAATAACAATACGTTAACTCTTTGATAACAAATCGATAAGTTTTCGATAACAAGTCAATAACTTTTCGATAACAAATCGATAATTTTTGATAAAAATTCGATGCATTTCCGATAATTGATCGACAGATTTTCGATGGTAAACCGATAAACTAACAAACCTATAATTCGTCTACAAAAAATCGATATCCTTTGTTAGCAAATTTATAACTTTTTAATAACAAATCGATAACACTTCTATATCTCGCCGATAACACATTTAAAAGTTAATATAAGGTTTGTTATATTAACTTTTCTTATCTTTCCTTTCTTTAGTTTTCTTTTCTTCCTTTTCTCTACGTTCCAGCGCATTAATTTTGTTCTCAAAGCCAAAGATGAGTATATAGAATTAAACTCTACGCAAAATAAAAATTCTGTGCTTATTTTGCTTGGTGTTGTTCACAATTTTAGTTGTTGTATGTGCAGTTGCTTCTGCTCTTGGTAATGTAGTCGATTTTAGCATCCTCTCGTCTCGCCACTTTTGTTATTCTGCTTGTCGTTAAAGTTTTCTGCTTTCTTTTTTCTTTTCTTAAAAAATATATTTTTATGTTTATTTGTGGTGATGCTGCGACTTGTTTATTTGTTTCTGTTGTTGTTTTTATTATAGTTACTGTCGTCGATCTCACTGTAACATATATATACGATATAACTGTTCTTGAGAGCCGGTTAACTTTTGAGTCTTGTTTGTTTTTATTTCCACCATTATATGCCCGGTCGTTTCTCGTGTGCAATTTTATTTCCATCGAAGTGCATTTGCTACACATGTTTTGTGCATACGTTTGTTATTGTTGTTGTTCTTCCTCTTATTGCAGCACCTTTTTGCTTTGGGCGCTTTTCCACATACTCATCAATATGTGTGTTAGAATTACATGTGCTTCACTTTGTGTGTGTATGTGTATGTTTGATTGCTTGATTTTTTGCCGCTGATTTATTTACCGCCACATATTCGGTCGTGTTTAATTTTCGGGATGGGAATGTGCCGATAATTCTTGTTTTTCAAGAGAGTTTTTCGCCTTTCGGCTCTGTGCGCTGTTTTAATGCGCCAACATTTAAGTTAACTTGCAGGAAATGAAAGTTTGTGAAGAGCTTTGAGCAATTTATGATTTTGCTGTTTTAAGCAATTTAATTTTATGCTGTTGTTTTCATTCAAGTTAAAATCTTTTTAGGAATCAAACAAAAACAGCAAACAAGAATTGCTCATTAAAGTTGGGTGTACAGATGCAGGTATTTACCTACTAAGGTTTTTATCTGTCCAAGAAGCTTTCATCGGTTTCAATTATTTTAGTTTTTTTTTTCAACGACTATTTTTAATTGGTTTAAATTTGTGGAATTCAATTAAGTAGAAGATGAAAAACATAGTTTTTTTACGTTGCCAAAAGAAGCTTATACGTTTCTTCAACCTCAGCTGGAAACCCAGATCGCCAGCTTGCACAAATTAGTTAATAGAAAAGTTCAAAGAATCAATTCTTATTGGAGGAATAACACTTATTTAATAAAATGTAGCTATATTCTCTGTTATGTCGATTAAAACATCGACGAGCCTTAGTCTTGCTAAAAATTTTCACGAGCCCATTCTTTCCCTTTTTTTCCGAATGCTCTCTGGGCCAACCCATTTGCAAATGACACGGCCTAGGCGTGATATGATAAGAGACTTATAGAGCGCGGCTTTTTAATGCAGTAAGTAATTTTTTTCCCGTTAAAGTGTTCACAGCGAGTACTTCTTGAAGTCGTGCTCAATTGCGTGCCTCAAACTTTGTCCAAGCCAAAAGAGGCAGATTAAATTGGGTCTATGTTAAGTACTATGTTCTTTTTATCAGTTGGCCTAAGTGATAACTTGCTTTCCGAATACTCTTGAATACTAGCAGGATCATTATAAGCAAAGGCTGATATGTACGTAAAGGAACAGAGCACGGCTTTCTGTTCGTCATGTCGCCTTATTTAATAAAATCCCTATTCAGTCGTTATTTAAAAGTTATCATTTTTTGGCAGTAACTTCACTTCAAAAAAGGTCGTGTCTGTTAACGTTTCTTTACAAATCTAGGTGTCTTAAAGCTGGGGCTTATTTGTGAGGACGTGCAACATTCCTCATTGCACCAGTTGTTGTGACTTCATGGCATTCAGGATGGCTGCGATATATCTGCCGTCCAGTGATATGATCTACTAGGCTTCACGCGTATCTTATTATTGTATTGTTTTCAGCCTGTTATTTTGGCATCATCAGTCTCTTATTGATTCCCAATCGGTTTCTTCTCGATGGGTTATCGCGTCTTCGAGTTTATATTATCGGTATCTGTTTCATAACAAAATGACGAGTCGTCGTTAAAAAATCGACAACACTGCTGCAACAAATTTGTACACCCTGGTAACAAATCGATAACTCTTCAGTAGTAAATCAATTGCCCTTTCATTACAAGTTAATACAAAAAATCGATAACACGACGACAAAATGGGATTCAAGGAGCTGATAAGCGCAATTGTCATCTTCCGCCACCCAATTGTCAACCCCACACACGCGAATCCTGTTACAAATATGAGCGAATCATACACATACTTAGCAGGCGAGGCTCTGGCGGCCCCAAGTTGCTCATGAAAATGTTACCGAGATGGTCGGTCTACTAACTTCATAGTGCTTGTCCCCGGAACGTGCCGGATCTATATCCGACAAAAAACTATCAACATCGATAACACACCCCAAACCTGCGGGGAGTTTTTTATCACAACAACAGCAACAATGACGACAAAATTTCAATAACAAACACGTCGATAACAAATCGATAACTTTTTATAAATGTATCGATGACTTTTCGATAACAAATCTTAAAAATTTCGATACAAAATTTTCGTCATTAAATCTATAATACTTCGATAACATATCGATAACTCGCCTACATACCGTCTATAAAACACCGATAACTCGTTAACAGTCGTCAATATTTATTTCATAACAATGGATTATGCACGACATCCCGTAGATAATGAACCAATAAATCATCGATAGGAAAACGGCTCTGCCTACCACACCGAAAGTCATCACCATCAAAGGTTTAAAAAAGTCTTCAATTGAAAAAAATTCTAAGCGTGGTCGCTCCTCGGCAGTGATTTGGTAAAGGCTCTTAGAGAATTTCTGTGATGATTATCAGTGAAACTTCACCTGCCTTGCAGATGCCGTTCGGAGTCGGCATAAAACATATAGATCACTTCCCGCCAATTTGTAGGAAAAATTAAAACGCAGCACAACACAAGTGGGAAAAGTAGCTCGTTCTTAATCTCCTTGGAAGTAAATGGTGCCAAGTATTTGTTTCTTTAATTTAATTTAACAAACCGTTTACGCTTCGACAGTGAAATGACAACACGCCGTTCGGCTTTGGTCTCAGTTCCGGATTTGGCTTTAACTTCAAATCTTTCCTTTCCTATCCATCTCACATAAAAGTGAGTTTAAATTCCTGCATTCATTTCCTAACTTGTGTTGTGCTCTTATATTTTTTTTTTGCTCATCCAATGCATGACAAAAAATAAATTTGTGGAGAAACGAATAGTGCATAGACCTTTTAATTATGATGGGGAAAGGCTGGGTCGGCCCAAGGTGTTACACCCGAAATATCATAAAACATACCTCTCCAAGTAAAAAAAAAAAATTTATGCTAATAAAATTATATATAAAATTATATATACTATGCAAGTGCGAACGATTTTCATGCAGTATTTTTTTTTACAAATGTTTCTCATCTAAATTTTCAAAAGTGCAAAAATTTAAGATAAACTTTTTTCTGTTGCCTCACCTTTGCATGCAAATAAATAACTAGACGTACAAGCATTAGACATTTCTATGCTCCACAGGCTCTGGTATATGATATACGTAATACATATAGAATCATATTTACAAACACAACTTAACTTATTTTACGTATGCATGTAGATAAATTCACATACACACTGGCACGTAATCACGATCACGTGGCTAAGTCACATTAACACAGATCCTTGATTGCGCTCGCAACGCATGGATATATTCGTTTATACATAAATAGTTTTATGTCTAACGGTTGAATTAAATGCAAACTAGTTAGACTCGTGTTGTTCACTAATTCACAACTTATTGACGGGTTAAGGTTGTTAACCGTGAAATTCGTAGAAAATATAAAAATAATGGAAAAGTGTGTGGCAGTAAAATTAGTAGAAAAGTTGATGTTATTGAGTACACCTCGTTTGATAAAAATTATGTTTTTTTTTTTAGATAATTCGGTATTTGCGAAGTTGGAAAAATTCTGGTAAACGTCCCACTTCAGAAGAAATTTTGACACGAAAAATGCTTTGCTGGCATGGAGTCTGTCCCATTATTTATTTTAAGAATGGAATGCTCTCATAACTGTCCCCCATTACATACATACCTCATATTTAAAGAAGATTTAATAAACTCTTATTATCATTAATTTAAGTTGATTAAATAATATGCTCCATCATTGCGGCGCCCATCTACCTTCAACCACTTAAAATCCCATAATGATTATGCCACACAATAGACCGGCATTTGTCATGCCCTTACGTCATTCATACTTTGTCCACATATGTAAATAAAAATACATAAAAAAAACACCACTACATTAACATATTAAACCAAACAAACGGTGCAATACATAACACTCTTCTTCCCGCTTACAAAGGGCCTTTACATACATCAAGTTCGTTGGCAAAGTCTTTTGTTACACGTTAATGCTATTAAAGTGTAATAGTGACATCTAAACCGCTGAACCGCACAAGTGCAACGACGCAAGACAGAAAATGAAAAGTAAACGAAAAACAAACAAAATATATAATAACGAAGCGTTTTTGTTGCCCTACACTAAATATACACGTTGCACGTTTTGTCTGCCGCATGCTAGAGATACTAAAAATATACCAATCAGTAAGTTTAAAAATATTCTCACAAGCAAATAAAATCTTACCCCGACCAGGTCATGTGTTTTATTTGTATATAAGTCTAAATATGATTATGCATGTTGTTTGGTGAAGGTAGAAATAGGTGTGGTGAGCGTATCTTGTGAAACATTGTTACGGCCATTAATGATTTAAATATACAGTTAGTGACAGACCGAATAGAACAAATTGTTTTTTGAAAACTTTTTAAAATTGCTTGAATAAAATTTTTGAATGTAAGTTAATGGAAAAGCTGCACAAACATTTGTAAAATCCGATTTACTTACTCATGTGCCTACTACCTACCAACTAGCGTTGGAAAAACGACATAAAACACATTTTATTTTATTATCTTTTATTTAATTAAAATTTTTTTATTTTATTTTGTTTTATTTTATTTTCATTTTTTTTCTTAATTTTATTTTGTTAAATTTTATTTCATTGCGTTTTTTTATTTTATTTTTGTAGAGTATAAGTTCAAATATATAAGCAAGCACTGCCAGCTAAGGTTGAAAAAACATTTTTTATAATTTTTTTATTTTATTTTAATTTACATAATTTTATTTTATTTTACAATATTTTATGTTATTTTTTTATTATTATTATTTTTTTATTTTAGTTTGTTATATTTTATTTTATTTCATTTTACTTTATTATATTTAATTATACTATGTTATATTTAATTTTCTTTGTGTTTTTTTATTTTATTTTATTTTGTTTAATTGTATTTATTTAATTTAATTATATTATATATTTTATTTTATTTTATTATATTATTTTTTTATTTTAAATTATTTAATTTAATTTAATTTTATTTTGTTTTATTTAATTTTATTTTACAAAAATTTTTTTTATTTAATATAATTTTATTTTATAAAAATTTTGTTTTATTTAATATAATTTTATTTTATTAAAAGTTTTATTTGTTTTATTTAATATTATGTGTCTCATTTAACGTGATACTAACTGTACTCCCAATTATTAAAATTTACACACTTCTCTGAATGTGAATTTATGCATTAATTTGTTTAGAAGTGTGTAAGTTGTTAAGACAAAACTGCTTTTGAAAATCTCGAATAGAACTGCTAAGTGCTCAAATATTTTGTTTGGTTTTTTTATTTGACTAAAACTTGCGCTCGAATTTTGCTTTCCAAGCACTGTACTCTTTATCGCATAGAACTATTTGTATTTTTTTTTTTAACGGTGTATTTAATGTAGTAGCGCACACCGCTAAGCATAACAAATTTTCGGAGGCTGAAGTGTTAAAATTTCCTTTCAAGTTACGAAAATCTACATTTTTATTTCTTTATATAGCGATTGCTGGCGCATTTTAGCATACAAATCAGTTTTTTTTTTATCTTTATCGATGTTCATGTGATGTTCAGAGCATGAAGCTTGTGAAAATCTGAATGTGTAGGTAGAATTACAAATAACCGTTAAATGATGTCTGTAGTCGTATAACTAAACAATTGAATTTTTTCTTAGTTTTCATAAAGTTTAATGGAATCGCAATATTGATATTAAGTTAAGTGAAACTGTAAAGATTTAATAGTCAGAATTGGCTTAAGTATTCAAACTAACATATACTTGTAAAGAGCAACAATTAAAACTGTTTATGTTTTTTTTATAATCTGCCGCTTTGCTATAAAAGTTTAATAAGGTATTAAAAAAAGTAAATGTTATCGTTCACATATTCTCTTCACTGAGAATAAATATTAATAAGAATTTGTGCGATAAAATTTCCCTAAAAGAATTTGGATTGCGCTGATATTATAAAATGTGTCTATACTAAGGTGGCCCTTATAAGTCATTTAAACTTTTTTTTCTGCCTCGCCCCTTCAAATGCAAATACCTTGGTCATGAATATTACATTTCAATATTAGTCCCGATTAGAGACACGTAACAGTGGTCAATGTTAAGATTGTTCTATGGAGACTAAAAAACTAAAAATTTTGTTTTTTTTTTTATTTTAAATATCCAGAATGGATAATAACCTCGGTTCATGTTACGAACCGTTATGTTAGTCTGCCATATCTTCTGACCAAGAACAATCAGCAACGCCGATCTACTGTCACTCACAAACAACCCCCAATCTACACTGAAATTAAAAAACGTAAGTGGGGTTGGATCGGTCACACTCTCCGCAGAGAAGATGACAACGTTGCCAAAATGGCCTTCCAATTGAACCACAAGGAAGCCGGCGCAGAGGACGTCCTCGACAAACTTGGATGCGTAACGTTTTCAATGAGAGCTCTTCCACCGCCACCTGGAATGAAATACAACGTTTAGCGACTGATAGAAATCGCTGGAGAGCGTTTGTCTCCGCCCTATGATCCGACTAGGAGCGATAAGTTGTGGTTCTGGATGGCTATGTTATTAGTTTTAACTTTTGCGATTGTCAACTAGATGTTCAATTCTATCTAGGAATATAACTAACTCATGTTACTGAATGGCCAAATAAAAACTCACACACGCAGGAAAAGAATGAAAAGAAGAGGCAAAACGAGGAGGGAATCAGAAAGAATGAAAAGGGAGAGGAAAAGCTTGAACCGAACACTTTTACGAGCCGGATTTATTTTTGAACGGGGTAGTTTTCTAGAGCCAGCTACTTTTAACAACGGGAGATTTTTTAGAAAGGCGCACCATCTTAGAAGCGAGTACTTCTTTAGAACCGATCAATTTTCTGAACCGGATTTTTTAGAACACTTTACTTTTTTGAACCGGTTTTTTCTTCCGAACCATATCCTTCTTTATAATCTTGTACTTAAAAACCGTTTACTTTTTCATAACTTAGCACTTTTTTAAAATCGGTTACTTTTTGGAGTCGTGTATTTTTCAGAACCTGGTAACTTTTAAAAACACTAAAGTTCAAAAAAATTTTTTGTTTTGCATATCTTTTTTTGGGCATGTTTTTCCTTACAAGAAATTGCTCTCAAATATTTAGTCTTTTAAATTTTTTATCCTGAAATATTTGTTTTGCCAAGCGAATTCGTTAAGTACTACTAAAATGGCTGTGCCTTTTATATACTAAATATTCTAAGCTTATTCCATAAGAGACTTACCTTGCTTGGATTTTCCTCAAATATATATGCACCAAATTCTTGATATTTAAAAATGTTTTTATTACTTCAATATTTTTTCAGTCACATTTTTGTTTTTAATTTGCGTATGGTTCTTCGAGTCTGGCTGTATAAACAGCTGCTACGGCGCGGTGAAATGCAAAACCGCCAGTAAAGCGTTTTTATGGATTAGTTGAACTGCAAGGATATAAAGATAATCCGATTGAATTAGGTTTCAATTAGTATTAGCTTAAAATATAGAGTCTTTGAATATACAGCAGCGAACACGAGCATAATAGTAGTAAGTTTTATAAAATTTCGCAATTAATTTTTCCCTTTTTGATAATTTGAGAAAAAGCTTCCGTGTAACGGAAACTGTGCAAACCAATTTAAAAAACGTTTTCGAAAAGTTTCAAAAAATGGGGAAAAATGAGAAAGCTTTGAAATCTTCGGAAATTTATTTTGAATTAACGAAATTTTTGAAGACGTATTTGAGATAAGTTTGCCTAGTTTCAATTTCCACATTGTTTGGCTACACAATGGCATACTAAAAAAAATCAAAAAAAAAAAAAAATTTTGAAGAAAATGTTCCATGTTTTGGTAAAATTTTCTCTAGGTAGGTAGGTAGGTTGAACTGGCCGGTCCATGAGGACCTCACATAGACTGATTGAGCCCGTAGTGTTACCAGAAATTTGTTTTAACGACCAAACTGAAAAACCCTATCAAAAACCAGGACCTATGTTAGAAAATAACTCCGTCCTCTTGGCAAATACTAGAAGCTTCCTAGGACTTAAGCCACTTGCTGCTTCTAGATCTGACAGCTGTATCACTCCTAATAGCTGGAGTCTTAGCCTGGCAAGTGCAGGGCACGAGCACAGAACGTGCTCCATCGTTTCCTCCTCCAACCCGCACTTCCTACGTCTGCTATCACTGACCAAGCCTAGTTTAAAGGCATGTGACGCCAGAAGGCAGTGTCCAGTCAGAATACCCGTCATGAATCTACAGTCCTCTCTTTTTAATGATAGGAGCAACTGTGTTAGTCTAAGGTCGTAAGACCTACACATAATCTTCGACACTTTACAGCCCCGCGCTTTAACCCACGATGCGCCCTTTTTAGCTAGTTCATCCGCTTTTTCATTCCCATCTATTCCCATATGCCCTGGGACCCAATATAGATGTATGTTTCTCCCTGTCCCGATTCTCTCCAGAGACTGCTTACACTCTAACACGCATTTAGATGCTGTGCTATGCGAGATTATTGCCTTAATTGCTGCTTGACTGTCAATATAAAGGTTAACACGGTTGCAGCTTAAGCTATTCTCTTCCAGGGTTTCTACTGCTTTGGTTACGGCTAATATTTCCGCTTGGAAAACGATACAGTAATCCGGCAGCCTGTAGGATCTGCTTATTTCCGGATCAGCGCAGTATACCGCAGACCCTACTCCTTCCACTACTTTGGAACCATCGGTGTACACATGTATCGCCTCGTCCGCCATTTGCGCACCCTTGCGCCAACCGTCCACCTCTATTGTGGCCTTAAGATCTCCCTCGAAGCGCAGATAGAGAATCATGTAGTCTGTTCGTCTTGTGATTGATGACGCTATACCACTATGGCCATATGGTCGGCGCTCAAGCTGCCCCGAAGCACCGAGCCTGGTTGCGGTCGTTAACGCTTTGTTCTTTGCTACCAGGTCTACAGGTGGGATGTGCAAAATGGCATACAGTGCAGCCGTCGGGGTTGTTTTCAAGGCTCCCGTAATGCTAAGCATCGATAGTCTGCATACCCCCTCTAATTTTTTGAGGTATGTTGTTTTTTGTGTGGCTTTCCACCAACCAAGAACTGCATAGTATAGAATAGGGCTTACAATCGCTGTAAAAACCCAATGAGGAAGAGGGGTCGATAGGCCTCACGTACACCCCAGCATTCTTTTACATCCGTAGAGTCCGTTGAGGTCTTCTTGACCCTCTCCTCCACGTTGAGCTTCCATGACCGCTTACTGTCTAGGATGATTCCTAAATATTTTGTGCAAGGTTTCTCCTGTAAGGTCACCCCTCCTAACTTAGGCCTGGTCCAATTTGGGACCTTGTACCTCTTTGCAAATAAGACCATATCCGTCTTCTCCGCATTGACTTTCACATTAGGTGCCCAGGTATGAATATCGCGAAGCGCCCGATCCATCAAAGAACTAATCGTTGGAAGGCACTTTCCACTTATGACAATTGCAACGTCATCTGCGTAAGCCGTAAGTTTTACGGGTCACTCATCGAATTGCCTGAGCAGTTGGTTGATGACCAGCGTCCACAGCAGAGGTGATAGCACCCCTCCCTGCGGCGTGCCCCTGTCCACTGATTTCGTGGCCTCGTACAATCCCCATTGTGATGTAATCTTTCTGCAATTTAACATGCAGCCGATCCATCTGATTAAGGCAGAATGTACTTTAATGTAATTAAGACCATCCATCATCGCCCATTTTGCAACATTATTGAAAGCCCCGGCAATGTCCAAGAAGACTCCTAGAGCATACTCCGTATATTCCAGGGATTTCTCTATGCTTATTACCACCCTACGCAATGCGGTGTCTACCGACTTGCCTTTGGTGTACGCATGCTGTGTTGTGGAGAGCAACTTTTCATCCACGTTGGACTTTATGTACACATCTATCAGCCTCTCAAAGGTTTTGAGCAGAAATGATGTTAAGCTAATTTGTCTATAGTCTTTGGTATACACGTGACCGATCTTCCCCGCCTTTGGTAGAAAAGCTACACGAGCAGTTCTCCAAGAGTGCGGTACATGATTCAGTCGTATGCACCCATCGAATATTATTTTAAGCCATTTAACGACCACCCTACTAGAGACTTGTAGCACGGCCGGGAATATACCATCTGGGTCCGGCGATTTAAACTTAGAAAACGTCTTCACTGCCCACTCGATCTTGGTATCGGTCACCAAGCCCGGCACTACTAGCTCCGAGATCGAAGTGTAAATGATGTCTGCTGGCTCCTCTAAACCGCCTCCCGATGGGAAATGTGTATCGAGAAGCACCTCAAGGGATTCCTCACTATTACGTGACCATTCCCTGTTCTCTTTCTTTATTAGTCCCTGGACTATGTTTCCCTTTGCTAGCACTTTTTTCAACCGTGCTGTTTCGCTGGAGCACTCTATGTCCGTACAGAAACTTTTCCATGAGTTTCTCTTCGCCCTGGTAATTTCACGCTTGTAGATCCTCAGTAGATCCCTGTACTCGTCCCGACACGCTTCGCTTTCCGCGGTCTTTGCGAGCTTAAACATTTCTTTTACCTGTCTTCTTAGAAGACTCAGCTCATTGCTCCACCATGGCGGCTTTGCTTTTCCTCTGAATCTTCTTAGAGGGCAAGCTTTGTTATACGCAGTCATAAGCGTACTTGTTAGGAATTCATTCGACTCTTCCAGTTCCTCTACATTAGCAACCTCTTTGGGTTGTCCCAGTTTTGTTTCTACATATTTCTGGAATTTAGTCCAGTTCGTTGACCTAGGGTTTCTAAAGGTTCCTCCCTTCTCTACCCTCTTTAGGGGGATGTTGAAGCTGATATATGCATGGTCGGAGAAGGATGGTCTATCAAGAACCATCCAATCATACCTTGATATATCACGCTCGGAGCTCAACGTAATATCCAGAACATTACTGGGTGTTGGACCAATGTATGTAGGGACATTTCCCCTGTTGGCTATCTGCAAATTGGTTTGCAGGATGTAACAAAACAGAGATTCGCCTCTCTCGTTTGTATCTGCTCTTCCCCACGCATTGTGGTGCGCATTTGCATCTGCGCCTATGACCAACCGCCCTTTGCGCCCTTCCTCCTGTACTAGCCTTTTGCACTCCATCGGTGGGACCTCCGCAGCATGGGCCATGTAGCAGGACGCCAGGATAAATGCCTGCTTATTCTTTTGCTCAACGTCCACCACTACGAGATCCTCAGTGGTGTAATTAGGCAGCATATAAATAAATTTTCTCTAATTTTTGATTTTATTTGAAAACTTTTTTGAGTTTTGTTTGCATAATTTCAGTTACGAAACGTATACTACTAAAAAACTACATGCTAAAAAAATCCCATAAAACTCTAAATAAGAAGTTAAAAACTTACGAACACTTTTTTTCAAATTAATTGGATAACGTTTTTGAGATTAGTTTATTTTTTCAACTAAAAAATTTATATGACTACAAGACTACATATATGTTACTCGAAAAATTTAGAGATCTTTAAATAAACATTTGAAGCTGTCGTGAAATCAGATTTTTTTCGAAAACGTTCTTTGAGATTAATTTGCATAGTTTCAGCTACGAAATCGATTTGGATACAAAACCTCATAATAAAAAAAATAAGAAAAAGAAATATTTCAAAGTTTACTCAAACATTTTCACAAATTTAAAATTTTTTTCAAAAACGATTTTGATGTTGCCCTGCATTTCATTAGCCTCATAATCGATTGGGTCACAAAGCTTCATATTAAAAAAATTCATAAAACGAAAAAAAGCTCGAAATTTTCCAAAAATTGTCTCGAATTTTCGATTTTTTTCGAAATTATATTTCGATTATTTAGCATAGAGTCAGTTAAATATTATATAATATTTCTTAAATTATCGAAAAATAAAAAATAGAGAGTTATATTGACGTAATTTGATAAAAATTACCACTGCTGTTGTCGTGTTCGCTGCTGTAATCAAAATGTAGTAAAAATATGTGGTCAAAGCAATGGTAAAGGTTATTCCTCTTATAGATGACTGGGGTAGAGATGAAAATATTTAGATCATATAATACATTATGCATCAAATAGAGAAAAAATCCACTTAAGATTAGGGTTATCGTATCACTGCTTCATATAATTACGACAACTAAGTTTTCCAAGATTTTTATTCCAACTATTGAGAGTAACGCTGTAAAGCGCGCATATCAAAGCTAAATGATAGAAATATGCTTACAAAACAGGACCATCATGGCTGCAAGTAAACATCATTTGCATAAAATATGAGACGCGCCTCAGCACTCCCGGTTAACTCACATGCCCGTACAAGAAAACTGCAATTATCATAAAAAAAACCAAACATGTACGTACTGCGAGTACATACTCACATTCCATAAAACTTAAATACTTGTCTTTAAAATTATGAGTTGATAGTATTACAAATGCTTTCTAATCCGTTGAGTGGTTGGACAAGGTTGCCTTCAGCAGCAGCGGCATCACCAGCCACATATCAAGCATTACTCCCGTCACCTTCAACGCTGGCTTAGGCAGAATGACTGAATTGTCATGTGGCTACTCATTCTTAGCTGCGTTGAAAATATCATCATTTGGGTGGCTCATCAGAAAAATATGCAACTAGGATTTGTTTAAAAAAAGCAAGGAAAAAATAAAACAAAAAAAAAAAAATTTTTATCGGCCAGTTATGTGGCGTGCACTTTTTGTTATTTGCTTCTACACCTTACTTATACGCACACATACAACCACTAGTACGCAAATCGAGCTTACATTGCATCACTTTTGCATCGCTAGTTTGCAAAGTATTGTGTAGGCCACCTTTTAGTGGCAATCACTTACTTTGTCTTGATATTATCTCTTGACTCCTTTTTTAAACCAGCACCGCATTCATACGTAATAATTTTTATGGCTTAAACTGTTGGCAACACTCTACTTTGTACATATTTTTTCCGCCTCTTTGACTCATATGTGGATTTTGTGCGACTTTTTTGCGGTGGCTTAAATAATTGCCACCTCATAATGGTGCGTCATATGCAGTCCAATAAATACATCTGTTTGTTTGACTTGCTGCTTATAATGGCAGCAACATTGAAATAAAAAAATTTTAGCATTGTGAATGAATTTTCAAAAGTCGGTTCATATAAAGAAATAAAAGCTTAGATGAATGATGGTTTGTGCAAACAAAATGCATTCGCAGGGCCGGATTAGTTCTATCAAAGCAACAGAGTTGAATGCAATTGCAGGCGCTCCCTCGTGTTTTTTGCGCTTTATTATATCTATGTGTGTGTGTCATACAGATGATATACGATAAATGAAACCTTGCAATTTGATAATAATTACTTAATGAGTAATGTTACTAATTTAAGCGCTCATTTGCAAAAACAGCAACATGAAGTTCGTGTGTTAAGTCTTTCGTTGAGTTGAAAGTATATGAAGCAAAAGTTTCAGGCGAAGCGTCAATAAAGATATTTTTGCAGGAGTGCTGGTTCAACGCCTTTTCCGACAGAAAACCTATTGAAAAGACTTTCACGCTATGATCTAAGCAATTGTCTTGTGCGACCTAATGTTCTTGTAGTTCAACTTTGATAAAATTAAATTTAGTCCTGAATTTTCAAACTATTTATAAAGACGAACACAAGCCCAAGAGCAAGGACGAAGATAATATCTAAGGCGAAGACAAAGTCAAAGATGTAAAGAAAAAGAAAGCCGATAATAAGGAATACCTAGAATCAAAGGTCATGTCAAATCATTCTGGTGATAGTCAACCCGTCTTAAGTGCCTTAAGGTGTGAGCTCTGGAGAGAAGCGTATCTACATATATTCGGATCTACGAATTCGAGCCAGGAGTCGTTATCAATAGGCCGACAAAAACAAAAACAATTATTAACAATCCAAAAGCACATGGAAGTGTGAAAAAGTAATTGACAGTAAACAAAAATCCAAAGTTATCGATGATTTGCAACTGATCGCGCAACGCGGTTAAAATATAATTGGTAAAGAAGCCTTAGCAACCTTCGAAACGAATCTATCTGCGCAGCTATGGCAGGTGTCTGAAAATGTCTATGTTGTTTTCCAAATTAAATAGTGATAATAATAATAACTATCATAAAAAAAATTATTGCTATAGGCCTTAATATTGTATTCGAACCAGCATTCTTTTAAAAATAGATGTCAAAAAACTATAGGAGAGTGTAGGTGAAACTCCGACGCGAAAGGATTTAACTTTGTTTCATTTGTTTATATCAATGACTGCTTGCACCTAGCTACGCTTTAGAATTGTGGGTGGCCTAATGTCTCACCTTTTCCAACCTCAAAGGTAGCCCTAAAGCTGCTCCGAAATGCGTCTATTTCGACTGGAATATAAATAGAACGACATTTTAAACAAATTTTTGAGAGGATCGCTCATACAGGAATTTGATAGATAATGAGGAACAACAGAATGAAGAACATACTTCGAATTGTACTTCTTTAGGGGCGTTACTAAAATATGATGAGAGTGAAATTTTAAGATGTAACATAAAATTAGCGGATTGAAAATTCAGTTCGTTTAGTTTTTCGCTGTGAACTGTACGAGAAAACTTGCTTTGAGTGGGACTTTCACCACATCACATTATGCGTCACATATATAAATGTTGAATTAAATTGAATGGTGAAAAACGCCAGAATTCGCTAGCGCCATTTAACTTCGAAAGTGCATTTATCGGTATGTATGGATATCAGCTTGACATACATACATATTTATGCGTTTTAATGGTTAAAAATGCATAAATCTCTTTGAAAATACTCTTTCTGAGTATAATTGTACCACTCCCACAGTAATCTAAATAAAGACCAGTTTGCAGTATTGAATATTGGAGTGATTTATTCAACAGTTTAGCGATTCGAAAGTTAGCAGCGGAATTTAATAAAAATTGTTACAATATATAAAAAAGGATGCATATAACTTTAACTATACAATTTATGGACTCCGAAACCACTCCGCTGATTTCATTCATTCATTTGCAGGATAGCTTCACAAGCAACCCGGAGAGTGTTTCTCTGAATTATATTCCGGAAAGTGGACCAGGGACCGACCTATTCGAACAAATACTATTCATATGCATATGTAACTTTTTGCCTCGATTAGTATTTACGATACCTTTTAATGATCCCAAGGAAGTATAAGTTCTCACGCGTGTGTGTAAGAAAACGCACCCATTTTATTTGCTTCATTAACAAGAATAACAAGAATAAAAGTATTTTTTGGAAAGTAATCCTTAGGGACCGGGATTTATGTTATGAATAACTCCATCCTCTTGGCAAATACTGAAAGTTTTCTAGGGTCCAGCTTAATTGCTACCTCGAGATCTGGCAACTCTACCACCCCTTATAATTGCAGCCTTGACCTCACGAGCGCATGACACTAACACACTAACACTGCACTTTCAACCGTTTCTTCCTGCAGCTCGCGCTTTCTACCCTTCCTGTTACTGACGACGTCTAACCTATAAGCATGTGACGTCAGAAGAAAGTGTTCAGTTGCGTTATGAGCCACTTTGTGAGTCTAATATCGTAGGCTTTGCCCATGATCTTAAAAATTTCGCCGCCCCGCACTTTTGTCCACACTTTTCCGGCTTGATGGATAATTTCTGCCAAACGGATTGGGACGTCTATCGTCGTTTGAGTGAGTTTGCACCATCATTTGCCGACTCATCGGCATTAATTTTAATAATTCTGCGTTTAAAAATAAACAAATAAAACTAAATGTGTATATTAAAGTACAAATTTTGCCTTTTGTAAAGAGCTATGCTAGTTTTGAATTAGCACATTTAAAAAAAAAAAACAAGAAAGGACGGGACTGTCCTCGGCTGCGCCGAAGACTTCATACCTTTCATGAATGGGGCTGAACAATAATCTTATCCCGTTCATAATCTCCAAATAATCGGATATATAAGATAAAAAAAAAAGAATACAGAAAATTCCGCGTTTTCAATCTCGTCGTGAACGGTTCGCTGAAATTCCTTGCAGCTCAACCATATGAAAAATTGCACAATCCAGACCGCAAGGAATTTTCACAGCTTTACCCGTAAGCAAAACGTGTTTTGCGTCAAATATATTAATTAAAAAAAAAACAAAAGAAAGCTACATTTTGAACAAATATTAAATATACCACTCACGGGAAGTGTTATAATACATATGGAGAATTGTAGAGCTTTTTCTACAATTGGTTGGCGACAAAAAATAAATGGGCGAACAATTTTGCTTCACTACTAATTTTATTTTAGCTTCTTGTCTTGATCGCGATTACAAATTGAATGAATGTTAAAAGCTAAGACAAGGTTCAAATGGGTAAGCTGTAAAAATTATTCATAGGAATTTTCCATGGAAAAGTCCTGTTATTTCAAATTGACAAAATACAAAAATTATACATCGGATGATTTCATGAGATGGCTAATTATAATATGATAGGTGCGAAAAGTATGATATGAAATTGTGCTTGTAAGTATGTCTGACCGTATGTAGGCACATATGTTTGTATCCATAGCAACATGTATGTTTGTATGCTTGTGATGTATGCTGCAGCGACCAAGACGATGACGAATGTGGGTGGCTAGCAGTAATGCTCTCCAACGAAGAAATTAATAAAGACTAGCGACAACAACAAATGCGACGAGAATGTGGTAGTATATGCAAAGTGAGTTAATAAATGTAATTTCAATAATAGCGATGACTGAGTGGAAAGGCAGGTGCGGCGACGATAACTTAGTAGGGAGGGCGCAAACATTCTGCCCCCCTTGAAAGTAAGGCTTTCAATGTAATTACTGTGTACTTGAATTTTCGATTGGTAGTTTACAAACCCTTGCTATGGCTCGTTTGTATACACCATCAGCCGTTGTTACTTCTACCACTCTAACTTTACCATCTTCACCTGGCATAGTGTCTGAAATGCGACCCATGGCCCATTTGAGTGGGGGTGAAGAGTCGTCCTTCAGAAGCACTAGATCGTTTAACTTAAGGTTGGGCCATGCCGTGGTCCACTTTGAACGTTTTTGTAGCTCTTTCAGGTAGTCTTGATGCCACCGTTGCCAAAACTGCTGCTGAATATATTGGACACCTTGGTAGCGACCTAGCATGGTTGTGTTGATAGTTGTTGTTGGCTCAGGGATGGTGAGAAGCGAACGACCGATGAGGAAGTGGCCGGGTGTGAGTGCTCGAAGATCATTAGGGTCACTGGATATTGGGGTTAATGGCCGGCTGTTGACTATGGCCTCAGCTTGGCAAACTATGGTGTGGAGCTCTTCGTGTGATAGTACGTTGTTTCCGATAGCGCGACGCAAGTGATACTTAACAAGTTTCACTGCACTCTCCCACAGGCCTCCGAAGTGTGGTGATCTTGGTGGAATAAATTTCCACTCTATTCCTTCGTTTCGGCAAAAGTTTTCAACTCGTTCAATGTGCGCTTCTGTTACGAATGACTGAAGTAGTTCTCGTAACTCTCGGTTAGCTCCAATAAAATTTGTTGCGTTGTCTGAGACAATTACCCGACACTTTCCACGTCTGGCTATAAACCGTTTGAGTGTGGCAATGAATGCGGCTGTCGATAAGTCAGGAGCGATTTCAAAATGCACGGCCTTTGTGGTGAAGCAGATGAAAACTGCGATATATACTTTAATTGGCGAACGACCCCTAATTTTTTGAGTAATTGATATAGGGCCACAGTAGTCTACGGCTACCGTTTCAAACGGGAATGATGATGTGACTCGGCTAGCTGGCAAAGCTCCCATAATTTGTTCTGTAATGACTGGGCGAAATATATAGCACAAGATACAATTATGAATGACTTGCCTGATAACCTTTCGTGCGCTAATAACCCAGAACTTGTCTCGAAGAATGTTCAATAGTGTTTGTGCCCCAGCATGTAAATTTGTGCGATGTAAGTGCGATATGAGTGTATGTACGAACGGATGTGAATGTGGAAGCATGATTGGATGTTGTGCGTCGAAACTTAAGGCAGAGTTTTGTACTCTTCCTCCCACGCGTATAAGCTGATTATGAATGAACGGTGATAGTGAAGCGAGTTTGGAGTTTTTATCAACTGGCTTGTTGTTTAAGAGTTTTGAGTATTCGTCGGAAAAGTTGACTTGCTGAATTCTTCTGCATACTAGGTGAAGTGTGTCGGTTATTTCATCAGGTGTGATAGACGATCCCTGTTCATTCATGATGAAACGTCGTACATATGTGAAGATACGAAGAAATTTGTTGTAGTTGTTGATGTTTTTGTTTTCAGCCATGATATCGACCGCATGTTCAGTGACCAGTACTACTTATTGCTTACGCCGTTCGGGGATGTCGGCTACTGTGTCAAATGATGATTTGGGCCACTCTTCTTGATTATACTTTAAAAATAGAGGACCTTGAAACCATAGTTGATTATCCCAAATATCATCCACCGTTGTGCCACGAGAAACTAGATCAGCCGGGTTAAGTTCAGAGGGTACGTGATGCCAATTGTAATTGGGTGTCATTTGTTGGATTTTTGAAACGCGATTGGCCACAAACACTGTCCACCGATTAGGCTCGCCTCTAATCCAACACAGCGCAATAGTGGAGTCAGTCCAGCAGTGGATGTTGTTCAAATTAGGGGAAAAGAATGATACCACTGTTTGCAGGAGCTCGGCCATTAGCATTGTTGCACACAACTCAAGCCATGGTAAGCTGACCTGCTTCGTTGGGGCTGCACGAGATTTGGCGCATAATAATGCTGACGATGTCTCCTTCTCCGTACGTGTAACAAGGTAAATGCAAGCGCCATAAGCTTTTGTACTAGCATCTGCAAAAGCATGGATTTCAGTTGTGCTATTCATTGGAACGTACCTTGGTATTTGGATATTGTCAATTTGGCCCAGATGATCCTGAAAAGAGCGCCATTGAGTGTAGATATCTTGAGGCACGCCTTCATCCCAATCCAGCTTTAGTTCCCAAAGTTGTTGCATGAGAATTTTGCCTGCGACGATGAGCGGATTCAGCAACCCAAGTGGATCAAACAAGGCTGCTATTTGCGACAAAATGGAGCGCTTAGTTGGTTTGCGTACTATTGCTGGTCCACTGTAGCAGAAGAAAAAGGCATCTTGAGACGGTGACCACCTTAGGCCGAGGGTTTTGATATAGTCTGAGCCGCCGAGTTTGATGGTT
The DNA here is from genome assembly GCF_040869045.1 of Eurosta solidaginis. Classification (NCBI taxonomy): domain Eukaryota; kingdom Metazoa; phylum Arthropoda; class Insecta; order Diptera; family Tephritidae; genus Eurosta; species Eurosta solidaginis. Next base: position 268,142,291 of record NC_090319.1, on the reverse strand, counting down.
TCTTCTCTGTCATGTAGTGGAACATCGTCGATAATTTCCATGTTGTTTGCAGCAAATTTTCGGAGAGGAAAACCTGCTCGTTCGAGTAACGTCGTAACTTGTCGTTTGATTTCTACAACCGTGTCCACAGTATCAGCACCCGTCATTAGGTTGTCAACGTAGAAATCCTTGTTAGTTACAGCTGAACCGAGAGGAAAGTTTTCAGACTCCGCCTTAGCTACTTCGAGGAGGCATTTTGTAGCAAGATAAGGCGCACAACTCGTACCGTATGTGACGGTCTGCAACTGGTACATTTTTACAGGATCTTGCGGTGAATTTCGCCACAAAATACATTGCCATGGTGCATCATCATTGCTTACCAGTACCTGTCTGTACATTTTAGCGATATCGGCTATTAACACGTATTTGTGATTTCGAAACTGAACGAGGATCGTAAAAATGTCATCTTGTAGGGTAGGGCCCACTCGAAGTACGTCATTTAATGATTTGCCATTTGATGTTTTGCAAGACGCATCAAATACAACGCGTAGTTTTGTGGTGCTACTGTCCGCTTTTATAACGCAATGGTGGGGGATGAAATTTCGATTTTGCATACCGTCCTCGACTACCTTCATGTGCTGCAGCTGTTCGTACTCGTTTATAAATTCACGATAGCTCTTTAAGAGAGAAGGATTTTTTATTAACTTAGATTCAAGTGATACTAACCTTCGATATGCTATATCGTAAGATTGACCAAGATTAACGGGCTCTTCATTAAATGGCAAGCGAACGATGAATTTGCCGCTGATGGGGCACCTCTTGGTGGTGAACTCGAACAACTTCTCGCAGGCCAATTCGTTTTCGGACAGCATTTTTTGTGGCATACTGTGACTCTCAATTGTCCAAAATCTTTCAAAGAGTTGGTCCAATGGTGCTTGATCTTGTATAGTGATTAATGTTTTGTATTTCGGCAAAGGTGATTGCGTTGCGAACGACGAACATGAATCAGTGATGGGCGATGACTTTGGTGCAGCTGTACCGGAAACAACCCACCCTAGTTTGAAGAATTGGTGACCTGGCGTCACTTTTTATTTGACCCACTAGCAGTAAATCGAAGAATATGCCAGCTCCGATGAGACAGTCAATTCCACCTGGTTCATTAAACAAATCAAAATTAAACTTATCACAATTGAACGGGTTGTGATGAATGCTCGTTTCGCACATCGCGCAACTAGTGTTCGAATTCACAGCTGCGAAAGCATACTTGTTGCTTGGTAATTTAGATGGAATCTTTTTCGATGAAGTTGCCGGTTGGATCGCTGGCTTGTTGATTTCAAGCATGTTGAACGTCTGGCAGCGGCGCTCTAGAAATGCAGCGAGGTCTGCCAATGTTGGTATTTGTAGTGGTGACGAACTTCTGCAATTTTTATGGAAACCTCTTCTTCCCATTTCGTACGAGTAGACGCATCTAGCTTCATAGTTATTAGGTGTAGTAATATTGCCTCACCTATTTGTTCCGAAGTTGCTAGCGACAGCATAGCCCGAAGATTGACATTAATTGTATCGTTGAAGTTACGAAGAGATGAGGTGTGCGATGATGATAAATTCGAGAGGTCGCAGATTTGCTGCATATGCGACTGAAAAATTAGGCGGCTGTTGTTGAATCGGCTGATTAGGAGATCCATCGCCACATTGTAGTTATTATTTGTTACCTCGAGCGATTGTATAAGACGCGCAGCTTCATCAGTGAGGCACGACCGTAGATACTGAAATTTTTCAACCTCTGTCAAATCTTTGTTGTTGTGCACAAGCGTGGTGAATACGTTGTAGAAATCTAGCCACTGCGACTGCCTTCCACCAAATTTAGTTAACTGCAATTTTGGTAGATTGATGCGATGTATCGGTTGGCGCTCCACGCGTGTGCTGCTCATGTAACTCAGAGGCTGAATTCTCTGTAATTCATCTATATGGTCGAGGATGGTGGTTTTGGCTTCGATGTAAGTCTCTTCGAGAGTCACGCGGTGATTTTCAGCTAGCTGAGATTCATCCATCTCTTCCAACTGTGATTGAAGTGTATCGAGGGTTTTGTAGTGTTGATCGGTTGTATGGGATACAACTATATATAGCTCCGTCAAAGTGATTTTTTCAAGATATCTTCTATGATATATTAGAATATATCACCGATTTTCACGTTTATACTTTCTAAATTGCGGCAGGAATGACTAAAATTGTCTTATCTTAACGAACGGTTGTATGGGAGATATATGTTATAGTGTTCCGATCCTACCGGATCCGACAAATATCTAATACAATACAAAAGTACATTCTTATGCCGAATTTCATTGAGATATCTCATAATTTGAGGGACTGGATTGCGTTCAAACAGACAGACGGACGGACGGACAGACGGACTTGGCTATATCAACTCAGTTCGTCGCCGTGATCAACCCGGTATACTTAATGGTGAGTCTATCTTCTATATTTCTCACCGCTACAAACATCGGACCAATGTTAATATATCATTTCGTGTTCATGAAAGGTATAAAAATGTGCTTATGTACCCTTATAAATGCGATAATCATTGCAGATAACAATGCCAGTACGAACGCTCAATTTTCATAACATAAAATTTCAAAAGCGTCAACACTCAACGTGAGCCAAATAAAAGTATTTTAGACTGATTTATTATTCTAACGCATATCGATGATAACAGTAATTTGCGCACAATTGAAATGCTAATTTGAAATCAATTATTATTATTCTCTACAAAAGTTTCTTCTATTTTGTTACATATTTCCACATTCTTGGAAATATTTCCTACATTTTTATCTTCGCAGCAAATCACGCTTAAACAATAAAAGCATTTTATTTTTAGATCAAAATATCTCATGCAATATAAAAACTTCTAAGCTGTCACAACTCACATTTCAACTCTGATTTTCAACTGAGCACTCACACCTGCCAACCCCACAAAATATAAGCATTCTTATGTGACAGTGTTCATGTCTTCATTTTATGCTACCCAGTCGCTACTTAACCGCACTCTGCATTTGGTATTTATAAACCACTTGCCACTTGTTGTATTATCTGTTGCCACTTAATGTGCGCCGCATGCAAGAAACGTCAAAATAGCCTTTAAGTATAATAAGCTCTTTGCGAATTAGCATTTGCATTGGTCCAGTGTCGTTAAAACCACAAACATATTTTTTGTGTTGTTGTTGTGGTAAATGTCATCTTGTGCGATTAGCTTGCATTTCTATAAATAAATTCAACGTTTTTTTTTTTGTTTTAAAGAAATATGCAATAACCGGATACATGCAATGAGTGTTGGTAGTGCATCACTTCACAGCATGACTAACAAATGAAGATTATTATTTACTCAAACTTGAATTAACTAATTTAGAAATACTGCAAGGGACTACAAATTGTATATGCGGTCAAACAACATACTCATTCTCACATACTAGAATGCAATATTTTCAAGTGCTTATATTTTGTTGAAAGTTAAAAATATTAAAGCGATAATGAAAATTATCGCGTAACTCATTCATTTTATAATCTCACATTTTCCCTATAGAAAATAAATAAAAGGCTATTTAAAGGACTTTTCACATAAAGTGTTGCCACTCGATAAAGTTGATATCTGCAAAATCCACCAAAGTTGAAAATGTTGTCATTATAGGCTACATTACTGGTGCAAAGGAGTGATTAGAACAGAAACGAATTTGGATGATACAGGGTGTCGAAAACTAGCTTTTTGCCTCGCACTTATTTTCAATAAATATTTAGATAGTGAAATTTCAACGTACAAAAATAGACGGGGTGCGTGTATATATGCAGGCTCGTTAGGAGTTATGACTTCTTGGTATCATTCAAGTGTATCGTAATACTAATCTAGGCAAAGGGTTACCTATGTATATACCAAATTTCAGGCAAATCAAACCGTGTATAGAATTTTTTCGAATAGACCGGTTCCTGGTCCGCTTTCCAGAAGTAAATTTTACAAGAACGCTTTCTGGGTTGCTGTGAGGCTATCCTGCAATTTTGAATAAAATCGGCAGAGTGGTTTCGGAGTCCATAAACTGTATACAAAGTTATGCACATCTTCCCTTAGATAAAAATTTGTTTAAAGATTTCATCGAATTAAGGCGAATTAATAGTGTCTCAAGGCCGCCGTGGTATGATGGTAGCGTGCTCCGCCTACCACACCGAAGATCCTGGGTTCTCCCCCCGGAAAAGCAACGACAAAAACTTTAGAAACAAGTTTTTTCAATTAGAAGAAAATTTTTCTAAGCGGGGTCGCCCCTCGGCAGTGTTTGGCAAGCACTTCGGGTGTATTTTTGCCATGAAAAGCTCTCAGTGAAAACTTATCTGCCTTGGAGATGCCGTTCGGAGTCGGCATTAAAAACAAGTAGGTCCCATCCCACCAATTTGTAGGAAAAAAAAAATAGGAGCACGACGAAAAAATTGGAAGAGAAACTCGGCCTTAGACCTCTTCGGAGGTTATCGCGCCTAACTTTTATTTACTTATTTTAATAGTGTCTCAAGCAAGGCTGCCAAGAAATGCCACTAAAAATAATAGAATCGAGACAAATTATCGATAAAATTACTCAAATAAATTTTGAAGCGGTATACAAAACCGAAAAACGGGTTAAAAAATGGGGTACTAGTGAAACGGAGCATCCTCTGCCGCCACTCTTTGTACTTAGATTCAATAGATTAAGCGTCCTCTGCAGTAAAACTGAGCAATGAATGGTCGATTATCATTTTCTGTAATCAAGAACCGGAAAGTTGTTAGATTTTGAATAGGGTTCCTTTTAAAATTTTGATTCTGAATTTTCCGGTTTTTGCACAGGAGAGGGATATGGATTTCTTTTCGTTTGAGGTTATGATATATTTACTTATATTGAACTAGCGATGCTGATGTGTGCGAGAGTTGCGGCTTCAGTTCAAGTTCCTTGCCCTTGCTCCTTGTCTGTCTTAGCTTCGGTTCTCTTGGGGCTACGGCTTGAGTGTGTTTCCAGGCTTGGGTTTGGCTCCAATTTTGTTGTTTTGTTGTAGATTCAGTTGCCTTTCTGGTAAAGTTCTTTTGCTTTGGTTACGTTTCGGGTTTAGCTGTACGTTTTTTCTGCTTCTTTTAGTCGCATTTCTCGTAAGGTTTTTGTATTTTTGGTTCTTGTCTCGGCTCCGTTTACGTTTCGGGTTGCGGGTTTGATAATTGTGTTTTTTCCGTTATCTGTTTCGGTTACGGCCGCGCTTTCGGCTGCCGTTTGACTATGTCGGATTTTCAGTTATGGTTTCCCCTTAACTTTCGACTCCAGTTTTGGTTCCGGTTTCGGATTTCTTTTCGGTTTTGGTTCCATGTGTGAAGAATTTCTTTTTTTAAATGGTAGCGTATTTTGGGAATTTTTAATTATTTTACACTTTCTGTTATCGTTCGAATCGTTGTACTGTCGAATAAATAACACAAATATTCAATATAGCAAAATGCTCTTTTCAATCTCTACTGTAGTAGTGCTGCAGAATTAAATTACTGACGGACTTCACTTATAGCGTGTTAGAATCAAAATGTTTCATTATTCCTCAGTTTGCGCTGATTTTATACTATCAGTTACCTCGTTCGCCTATTTCTCCCAAGATCTTGACTTTTGACGAAGAGATCTCTAGAATAGTTGTATCTCATAGTTGGTTATTTAGCTATATACATGTATGTGTGTAAGTAATGTCATCTTCGCTCTCAGCTGATGATTACATGATATGTTAGTGTTTCTTGGTTTTTATTGTGTATTTATTTACTAGCAGTATTGTTATGTATCGAAATGCTAATATTGGACACTATATGGAAGAAAATCTGAAACATCCTAATGAAAAAATTGTCCAAAATCAATGCTAAAATTGATTAGGCTACAAATCTTAAACACAATAATTTTGAAATTTTCGAATTTTTTCAAAAACCTAATATCGTTTGCATAGTTTCAGTTACAAAATTCGTAGAAGTTTTTTTTTAAATATCGAAAATAAAAATAAGATAGTTTAATTAAAGAAATTTGAAAAACAAAATAAAATAAGAAATTATAAAAACCTGAATAACAGTAATATTTTAAATAAATACTTTTGATGTCTAGTTTTTTTTTCGAACGGTGTTGCAGGTTTTTGCCATATAAAAAATAAAAGCCTTTGAAAGTATTGTCAAAAATCAGGACGAATTTTGAGAGACTTATTTTTTGTACCTCGTCTGAAAAAAATTTATTGGTTACGAAACTGCATACTCACAAAAATTCAGACAACTCTAAATAAAAAATTTGAAATTTTTGTAAAATTTTTCTGTATTTTTAAATTCTTTCCAAAATATTATTTAAATAAGTTTGCGTAGTTTTACTTGAACAAATTTATCTGAGATTTTTCGTTACACACAGAAAAATTTAATTCATGAAATTCGTTCAAAATTGAACTAACTGACAAGTCGCTGGCTTAAACTTTAATTAATTTACTGTTGTGAAGAAGAAGAACGTCATGGGAATACCTTTTGTAAAGAATTTGCTTTGGTTTAGACAAAGCGTCGTTGGGCAGTTTCGCGTCATCAATAAGCGTCTTGAGTCAATGTTGGTTAATGAAAGAAAAACTGTGTCAGCGCCAGCTAAAGTTCTGCTCTATTAATGATTTTTATCAGAGAAAACGAAGCAGTTTCCGCTCAATGTGTTCTCTATATTTCCTAACATTTTATTAGCTGTGCAGAATCTGCTCTGCGAAAGTTGACTTACTCGTCGTTGAATTCAAGTGAATTTTGTCAATTTGGTCAGTAGGTAATCTCACATAATTATCAAGACTGCTTGTTGGTCATAGTTTGTCACAGTCTTGATATAGAAACTTTTATAAGCAGACCATAAAATATCTACGTACTACATCCAATTACTGCTAAAGGTGATGATCTGTTTACTACTCTTGAGGAATTTGTTCGTATCATACATTTTAAGAAACAAAAAATATTGCATAAGTACTCGTAAAAGGCTATTAAGTCATATTTATAGCAGTGGAAATTTTTAGCAAATTTTGTGTAGTAAATTTTTCTCATTTTATTTTTATCTTCGAGAAAATTTCAAAGATCTTATTGCAGTTTTCTGAATTTGTATACCCTGCATTAGTACACAGAGTATTATAACTTTCATTGGATAACGGTTGGTTGTATAGGTATAAAGGAATGGAGATAGATATATACTTCCATAAGTCAATATCATCAGTATCGAAAAAAAATTAGTTCAACCCATGACCGTCCGCCTGTCTGTCTGTCCGTCCGTTAACACGATAACTTGAGCAAATATTGAGATAATTCACCAGCTAATGAAATTTGGTAGGTGGATTGATGACGCAAAACATAAAGTTAGGAATATGGGTATGGCACCACCCACATTTAGAAGAAAATTTGGAAGTCTAACAAGCGGTTACAAAATGATATTACATTGATATTTGGCAGAGTCATTATCCTTGCCAAATTATATACACCGTGTGGAAATAATCGAAATCGGTTAAAGACCACGTCCACTTTTTCTAAAGGTCTAACCTTAACAAAGTTTGTAATAACTCTATGATGTTTAACTACATTTGATATCTTACATGAGTAGTGGTATGGTTGAGCTAATAAGAAAACTTGAACAAATTTTTAAAATAGGCATGATTAGCCACCTGTGGGCACAGGTCATAACAACCTAAGTCAAATGGGTTATATAAAATGTTTCAAGTCTTAAATATTCAAAGATGTGCCATACGAAATTTTATTCAAAGGAGCGTATTAAATGCAATAAAATAAATTACAAACCCACTTATCTTAATTTAGGCGATTATTACTTGTTATCAAAGATATTTGATTATTTAATGATATGAAATGCTCTGTGGCTAACTTTGAGAATTTTAAAAGTTTTTATTAAAGCTCTGAAAAAAGAAAGCAAGAATACTAGAGCTGAAGACAGTAAAAGGTAAGGCGGAGAGAAAAAGTGAAAAGAAGACCTTAACTTATAGAAAGAAAGAGATTAAAATAGGTAAACACCAGCAGATTTGAAGGCGAAGAAGTACTAACCAAGGTGAAGTAAAACAAGTAAGGAAGGCTAAGTTCGGGTGTAACCGAAAATTACATACTCAGTTGAGAGCTGTGGAGAAAAAGTAAGGGAAATCACCATGTTGTAAAAGGAACCTAGGGTAACCCTGGAATGCGTTTGTATGACATGTGTATCAAATGGAAGGTATTAAAGAGTATTTTAAGAGAAAGTGGGCCATAGATCTACAGATGGACGCCATTTAGGGATATCGCCATAAAGGTGGATCAGGCCTGACTGGAGAATTTGTTTGTACGATATGGGTATCAAATGAAAGGTGTTAATGAGTATTTTAAGAGGGCTTGGGCCTTAGTTCAATATGTGAACGCCTTTTCGAGATATCGCCATAAACATGGACCAGGGGTGACTTTAGAATTTGTTTGTACTATATGGGTATCAAATGAAAGGTGTTAATATGTATTTTAAAAGGGAGTGGGCCTAAGTTCTATAGGTGGACGCATTTCGGAATATCGTTATAAAAGTGGACCTGTGTTGACTCTAGAATGCGTTTGTACAATATGGGTATCAAGTGAAAGGTGCTAATGAGTATTTTAAAAGGGTGTGGGCCTTAGTTCTATAGGTGGACGCCTTTTCGAGATATCGCCATAAAGGTGGACCAGGGGTTACTCTAGAATTTGTTTGTACGATATGGGTATCAAATGAAAGGTGTTAATGAGTATTTTAAAAGGGCGTGGGTCTTAGTTCTTTAGGTGGAGGCCTTTTCGAGATATCTCCATAAAGGTAGACCAGGGGTGACTCTAGAATTTGTTTGTACGATATGGGTATCAAATGAAAGGTGTTAATGGATATTTTTAAAGGGTGTGGACCTTAGTTCTATAGGTGGATGCCCTTTCCAGATATCGCCATAAAGGTGGGCCAGGGGTGACTCTAGAATTTTTGTGTACGATATGGGTATCAAATGAAAGGTGTTAATGAGTATTTTAAAATGGTGTGGGCCTTAGTTCTATAGGTGGACGCCTTTTCGAGATACCGCCACAAAGGTGGACCAGGGGTGACTCTAGAATTTGTTTGTAGGATATGGGTATCAAATGAAAGGCGTTAATGAGTATTTTAAAAGGTCATGGGCCTTAGTTCTATAGGTGGACGCCTTTTCGAGATATCGACATAAAGGGGGACCAGGGGTGACTCTAGAATTGGTTGGTTTATACAATATGGGTATCAAATGAAAGGTGTTAATGAGTATTTTAAAAGGGGGTGGGCCTTAGTTCTATAGGTGGATGCCTTTTCGAGATATCGCCATAAAGGTGGGCCAGGGGTGACTCTAGAATTTCTTTGTACGATATGGGTATCAAATGAAAGGTTTTAATGAGTATTTTAAAAAGCCCTGGGCTTTAGTTCTATAGGTGGACGCCTTTTCGAGATATCGACATGAAGGTGGACCAGGGGTGACTCTAGAATTTGTTTGTACGATATGGGTATCAAATGAAAGGTGTTAATGACTATTTTAAAAAGGAGTGGGCGTTAGTTCTATATGTGGACGCCTTTTCGAGATATCGCCATAAACGTGGACCAGGAGTGACTCTAGAATATGTTTGTACGATATGGGTATCAAATTAAAGGTATTAATGAGGGTTTTAAAAGGGAGTGGCCCTTAGTTGTATATGTGAAGGCGTTTTCGAGATATATACCAAAATGTGGACCAGGGTGATCAAGAACATCATCTGTCGGGTACCGCTAATTTATTTATATATGTAATACCACGTAGAGTATTCCTTCCAAGATACCAAAGGCTTTTGATTTCGCCCTGCAAAACTTTTTCATTTTCTTCTACTTAAATTTATATCGAGGTAAAGATGTCTTTGGTCAGTGCCAAAACAACATAACAACAACAAAACATATCTTAGAATGCCTTTGACGAAAAAAATTAAAATATGATAACTTTCTTAAACATTCTGACTCGAATTTGACTCTCCTTAACTGCAATATTTCCAGTTGTAAATGACAAAGCGTCAGATGTTAATTCGAAAGCGACATATAGAAAACAGAATAGTAAATTACTAATGCGAAAGCGTTATATGCAAATGAGAATAGTCACTTCTAAATGGGAAAGTGTCAAATAAAATTTCGAAGGCGTTAACTGTAATTGAGAATAGTCTGTTGTAAATGAGAATGGTCAATAGTGAATGCGAAAGCGTCACTTTGATTTAAGAATAGTCAATTGTAAATGAGAAAGCAGCAACACAAATGCGAAAACGTCATTTATGACACGTAGAAAAGCTTGCTTTGGGAGCAAATAAGGTATGAATAAGTTTCAACTACTACTTCGCTGTAAATATTTATTTTTACTTTGATAAACCAAAGAACATTAAAAAAATAGAGCTCGTAGAAGATAACTATATCTGCTTCACATTTTTCAAGAACAAAAAGACAATCATTTGATTTCAGTTTTTTTCATCCGTGGTGTCTCTTTTGGAGGATTGTCCCTATTTCTAAATATTTAGCTCCAAAATATTGCAGAAAATCCCACATTAGTTTCGAAATAATTTCAAAATTAGCTCGAAAACTGTTTTTAAACGATGTCAAAGGGTCTTGCAATAATCCCGTAATAGTCCCAAAAAGAATTCCGAAGTTTTTTCGATCAGGTGGCAACCATTATCCTTTAAAATTTCTGTATACGATCGGTTGTATACATATACGAAATCAATTGTTCCTCGGCCAAGGCCGAATAGAGTTCGACACCCAGGCAATTTTTTTGGCAATCATGGATTTTACTATAGATACCAAAACGTTTGTTACGTGACTAATTTAACGATAAAAAATCAGTCGAAGGCACTTACTCATATTGTAATCTTCAAAAATTTCGAGAACCTTACAAACCATATCCCATAAATATTTTGAAATCTTTGTTTTTTGGTGAATGTATTCGTTACTGGAAAGAATGAGTTAGCACACAAATGTGCATTTGGCGGCAATTTTTATACGGGGGCGAACAATTCGCGTGTCTAAGCGTTTTCTTAAATTCACATCAGAAAACGTTCGAAACATTGGATCTTGCTAAGAAAGTGGAAAGGAATTCTCAGAGCAAAAGTCGCAAGCAATAATTAAACGTTCCTATAGGTAGAAACTAGCAAGTATTTTAAGCGTAAATTGATCATCTACATTGCTTGAAAATACATTTTTTGTTATATACGTTTTATATCTTCAAATTTTGTTTTTTTCTTTTCAGGTGAGCTGCTTGTTTATATCTAACTTTCATTACTTTTGTGAAACTGATGAGTACTCTCATATTATATTATATAAATAACTTTTATGGCCAGATTTTGATAAAACATGGCGACTTCAGATATGTGGGCCCTTACTTAGAAAATGTTATCTTCTATGATCAATACTTTGGGCGGAGTCTTGCATTATATCTCAAATATGTAGCCGGTTTTGGGAATCGTATCTTCCGATTCCAATTGGTGGCAAGAGGACTTTTAATTTGCCTCCTAAAGCGCTAGGTTAATAAACGTATAAGGGTAATAATATACTTGCAACATTCAGGCGTGCATGAGCAGCTAACACTTGCTGCAAAGTAAATAACCGTAGCAGAATATTTTTCTTTTATTATTATAGTCGAGGGATGATTGTAAATCCCTTAAAATACGAGGTTAAACAAGAGTTGACGATTTATATAATGAATCCTTCTCTTGTGATTGAATCATGGAGTATAACAATGAAAAATACTCTTCCAATTTATACACGCGTATAGTAGCAAAGATGACAGCTGACTAATTCTTCAACGTAAACGACGCCATTATTATGGCAAAATATGTAGCTTTAAGAGCGACTTTGTATACGAAGTACGATAGAATGAAATTGCCACCTATTTAAAATTTTTTTTAAAAAATAATTTAAACTAATAAAAATCAAGATTTTTATAAAAACTTTTTTGAGAGTTGCCACCTATTTTGAAACATATTTTTTTTTAACTCAGATAAACCTTGTAAAGGATGCAAAAGCGCCAGATAGTATAGGATGTTACAGCAAGACGTGGTGTTGGCGGATGCGTTTATCAACAGCCCGACTATCACGGAAATGCGTGCTCAGATCCCTTTTCGCGGGAGAATGATCTTTGAAGAGATTTAAAAAGTGACTATTTTGTTTTTGTAGGACAAAAGTCCATCCTCTACTTAGAAACTCAAGTCTAAGAAAATATCCCAACATACTAGAGAATATTGAAATAATGAAATTTGAAGTTACCTTGAGGCTAATTATTTCAAAAAAAGTCTATTCAAACTAAATTTTAACAGGGCAGTGTAACCGTCTTATTAATAAAAATTATAAGAGGTTTAAATCTTTTAAGGATTATGCTTTCATTAAAATTTCCAGTTTTAAGAACTTCATGAACCTAAGAAGCTAACCTTACTGAAACTCATTTGTTTCGTTCTTCTTGCCCTTTCAGGAGCAATCTTGCTGGACGCTACGCTCTATAATCGACTTTTAAATAAAAAAATACATGAAATAAATTTTTTTCAGTAAGTGCCTTTCGCGTTGTTAATGTGAAAGCGAATTTAAAGATTGAAATAATTGATGCTTAGCTAAATGTTTTTATTCTTACGCCAGCTACTTTGACTGACTGCGAATGTGCATGTTGGGTTGTACGTATGTAGCAAATCAATGAAAGTCATTGAATTTAATGGCTTCTATTTTCTCTATGTGATTTTTTTTGTTTTTCTGTATTGTAAAAAGCTTCTATTGTGCATGATGTCTGTTATTTATTTTTTTTTTTTGTTTTTTTTTTTTGTTCCAAGCTGTGAGCTGCATTTTTGGCCTTGCAATAGATTTTCGTTATAAAGTATATGTGCTATACTCAAAGTCTATTATGAAGTGTCTACGTGTTGCATGTTGTCGTTTCTTCCCTACGTTTTGTCGCCAATCACCTTTTGACATTGGCATTGGCTTTCAATTAAATTTTTATGTCTGTCTGGTGCTATACAAAAACGTTTGCTATTTTTTTTTTCTTTGTTTTTTTTCGTTGTTCTCTTTGGTCTTATCAGTACGAATGCATTTTTAATATTCGCTCGTGAAAAACGTGATTCGCAAACATTCAATAATGAGGTATTGTAGCCACAATCGAAACGATTGTGTATAATTGCATTGCCATTAGGGGCAGTTAACAAGTAGTGATTGGTTTACTTTACACGAAAAAAAGTTGGCAAGAAAAAGGATTTCGATTGGAAAACATAGAAAACCATTAAAATTGATGTTGTCGTTGTTTTGGTCTTCGCGTTTGCAAGGGCGGTCGTAAATTTACACTTGTGCCACTTATACAAGAAAAAAATACAAATACAAGAGGCCGTTTTGCTGCAGCTTGGCGAGTAGCAGCGGCTTCATAAAAGTCGAAATATTAAGACAGAAAATGTGAGTCAGTTTTGGTCTAAAAGTCGGTTAGGAGTATTCGCCTTGCTCACACTAAGAGTAGCCATCATGAATTTTTGCTAGTTGAAATTTTGAGCTTTTGCAACGGATTACTGAAAGCGTAATGAAGGGCTGATTTGGAACTATGGGAAGTATTATTATACTATCATTTAAAGAGCTATTGAAATCGAAATATATTGGAATCAATTTCAGTAACATGAAAGATTGAAAGATTAGTTGATTTAAGAATTGATTTTAGGAAATCCACTCGTAGATTTTTATCTACCCATTTGGCAATCAATAATTAAATAAAGAAAATTATTGTTGCCTTGCTCCAACAACCTTCGTAATAATATGTTTAGGCAGCAAATGTTGAATATCCAAAAAAGTGCAACAAATGATAAAAGTTGATCAACAAATGTCAAACACAAACTTGGTTGCATGCAATTATTGCACGAACTATTTACAATTTGAGAATTAACCAGAAGTTGATTGAAACTTCATTACAATTACAAAAATTTGGAAAATTAGTAAAATAAAACATTATTTTGAATTGTAGAACTTTATATGCATATTTCGGCCATTTCACGGCAAACGACTTTAGGGTTTCAGTTTCACCGGGATTTTGTTATTTTTCTCCGTTGCAAATTGAGTTTCGTTTTCATTTCCAGTTTCGCTCTAGTTCCTGTTGTAATTTAAATAGAAATTTCGGTCTCGTACCATGTTCTAGATTAGGTTCCTGTTTCGGTTTCCGTTTCTGTTCCAATAAAGTTGCTTTTTGTTCTTGCTATGGTTTCGGTTCGGTTATTGCTTCAATTTAAGTTCCGATTTGATGTCAAATTTTAGCACACTGTTTCGGTTTCGGTTTTGAATCCGGTTTCGATTCTGATATTGGTATCTGCAATAATTTTTGTTCCGCGTTCGGTCTCGGCCCCCGTCTCAGTTCTGCTTCAATTTGGATGTCGATTTTGGTCTCAGATTATGTTCCAGTTTAGTTTCCTGTTTCGGTCTCAATTTTTCTTCCAACTATAATATAAGTTTCGGTTCCAATATTAGTTTGGATTTCGCTTACTGTTTCGGTTTAGATTCCGATTTCAATCCAAATCTCAGCCTATGTCTCTAATGCAATTTAGGTTTTGATCTTGGTCCCTGTAACAATTTATGTTACGATTACGGTTTCAGTTCCAGTTTTAGTATCGTTCCTTGTTGTTTTGTAAGTTCCGGCTTCGATCTTGGTCCCTATTTTTATTGAGATGTTCCACAATCGTGCAAAAAAAGCGAGAAAACAATCTTTTTTAAAGAACAAAAGCACCAAAAAATGTACTCATGTCCATAAAATTCGAATGAGATCGATTCAAATCAAAATAAGTGGTGAAAATATATTTAGATATTTCTGAAAAACATTTTTAAAAAATAATTTCTGTGATAACTGCGGAATTTCTAAAAAATATCTATACGAATCCTTAAAAGTACCGATAAAAATCGTTAAAATATTGATAAAAATCGTTAAAGTTGTCAGTTAAAAAATCGCAGAAACGATTATAATCAATAACAGGTATTAACAAGTAAGGAAGGCTAAGTTCGGGTGTAACCGAACATTACACACTTAGTTGAGAGCTATGGAGACATAATAAGGGAAAATCACCATGTAGGAAAATGAACCTATGGTAACCCTGGAATGTGTTTGCATGACATGTGTATCAAATGGAAGGTATTAAAGAGTATTTTAAGAGGGAGTGGGTAATAGTTCTATAGGTGTACGCCATTTACGGATATCGCCATAAAGGTGAACCAGGGCTGTCGCTAGAATTTGTTTGTACGATATGGGTATCAAATGAAAGGTTTTAATGAGTATTTTAAAAGGGAGTGGACCTCAGTTCTATTGTTGGACGCATTTTCGAGATATCGCCATAAAGGTGGACCAGGGGTGACCCTAGAATTTCTTTGTACGATATGGGTATCAAATGAAAGGTGTTAATGAGCATTTTAAAAGGGAGTGGGCCTCAGTTATATAGGCGGACGCCTTTTCGAGATATCGCCATAAAGGTTGACCAGGGGTGACTCTGTAATGTGTTTGTACTATATGGGTATCAAATTAAAGGTATTAATGAGGGGTTTAGAAGGGAGTGGTGGTAGTTGTATATGTGAAGGCGTTTTCGAGATATCGATCAAAATGTGGACCAGGGTGACCCAGAACATCATCTGTCGGGTACCGCTAGTTTATTTATATATGTAATACCACGAACGGTATTCCTGCCAAGATTCAAAGCCCTTGATTTCGCCCTGCAGAACTTTTTCATTTACTTCTACTTAATATGGTAGGTGTCACACCCATTTTACAAATTTTTTTCTAAAGTTATATTTTGGAACAGAATTATGGCATTTTTTAATTTTTCGTCACTTTCGATATCGAAAAAGTGGGCGTGGTCATAGTCGGATTTCGTTCATTTTTTACACCTATATAAAGCGAGTTCAGGTAAGTACGAGAACTGAGTTTAGTAAAGATATATCGATTTTTGCTCAAGTTATTGTATTGACGGCCGAGCGGAAGGATAGGCGGAGGACTGTGTAAAAAACTGGGCGTGGCTTCAACCGATTTCGCCCTTTTTCACAGAAAACAGTTATCGTCCTAGAATCTAAGCCCCTACCAAATTTCACAAGGATTGGTAAATTTTTATTCGACTTATGGCATTAAAAGTATCCTAGACGAATTAAATGAAAAGGGGCGGAGCCACGCCCATTTTGAAATTTTCTTTCATTTTTATATTTTATTGCACAATATCATCACTGGAGTCGAATGTTGACATAATTTACTTATATACTGTAAAGATATTGAATTTTTTGTTAAAATTTGACTTATGAAAAATTTTTTTTATAGTGGGCGTGGTCGTTCTCCGATTTTGCTAATTTTTAATAAGCATACATATAGTAATGGGAGTAACGTACCTGCCAAATTTAATCATGATATCTGCAACGACTGCCAAATTACAGCTTGCAAAACTTTTAAATTACCTTCTTTTAAAAGTGGGCGGTGCCACGCCCGTTGTCCAAAATTTTACTAATTTTCTATTCTGCGTCATAGGGTCAACACACGTACCAAGTTTCATCGCCTTATCTGTCTTTGGCAATGAACTATCGCATTTTTTCTGTTTTTCGAAATTTTCGATATCGAAAAAGTGGGCGTGGTTATAGTCCGATATCGTTCATTTTAAATAGCGATCTGAGTTGAGTGTCGAGGAACCTGCATACCAAATTTCATCAAGATACCTAAAAATTTACTCAAGTTATCGTGTTAACGGACAGACGGACAGACGGACGGACGGACGGACATGGCTCAATAAATTTTTTTTTCGATACTGATGATTTTGATATATGGAAGTCTATATCTATCTCTATTGCTTTATACCTGTACAACCAACCGTTATCCAATTAAAGTTAAAATACTTTGTGAGCTCTGCTCAACTGGGTATAAAAATCAACAAACTTGAAGTTTTCACTTGGTATATTTGTACGAGCTGTGTGTAGGTTTCTAAGGTTATTTGTTTTATGAAATTATATCGTCTAAAATTCGAAAAAATTTTTAAAAAATGACATATATCCATACGGATAAGAAAATCGACATAGAGTAACTAAACGCGAATTATATAGGCCAGAATCAATAAAATATCACTTAAAATTTAATAGTAAAAATGTTGGCGGAAATTGTTAAAATATATATAAAAGTTGTTCAAAATATCTCTGAAAACCTTTAAAAAAATTGTATAAGGTATCGATAAAAGTCATTAAAGTATCTATACAAATCGTTTAAATATCGATAAAAAGAGTATATGCGATAAAACCCGATAACATGTTTTTAAAATCACTTAATCAAAAAACAAAAATGAGAATAATCGATATCAGTTGTTAATAATCAGACACTACGAAAAGCTTACATTTAGTCTATTCAAAGGAGCTGTTTGATAGTTTCGAATGCTGCTTTTTTGAAAATATTTGGGCTAAAAATCGAATGAAGTCGGTAGGAAATGATACATTTCGACAAAAATCAACATAAGTAATAAATAGAAATTATATTGAAAACTGTGAAGATAGGATGCAGTGTTTAAGTAGGTGTCAATACTTGCTTTTTTAAAAAATTATCGATAAAGAAATTGGATAAGTCAAGTGGGTCAATATCTATGATAATTAACATTCAATAATAAGGGAATATGCGAAGATCAGCGGCGAGTAAGTGACCGAATTTCACTTTAAAATTGCAAAAAAAAATCGATAACAATATTTTACTAAAAAAAAGCAACCGATAACAATATGGATTGAGGCAATTGAGGAACAATAACGACAATAATTAATGAAATTCGATGATAGCTACGTAGTAAAGAACGAATAACCGATATTTAAAATCGATAATATTTGCTAAGAATAAAAAATGTTAAAATGCATTAATGATCGTCAAAAAAGAAGATGATAGAGAACCCAATACTCTTATTATTTAATCATAACGTTTTATTTTGTATTCAATTTCTCTGCTATTTTTTATTATTCTTACCATACTTAATTGACGAAATTCGTTAATATTTACGTTACAAAGAACGAATAACCGATATTAATAATCGACAGCAGTTGGTAAGAATCAAAAAACGTAAAAGTGCATTAATGATAATTAAAAAATATATATATAGGAAAATCAATATTTTCCATATTTAATATTTTCTTTCATTTTATGTGCAATTTCTCTGCCATTTTTTACCCGCCAATCTTTCTTTTTATTTGATAAAATTTTGTTTCATTTGTTCTAGTTCTGTTCTTGTTAATTAAGTATTATAATTTTATTTCCTCTAATTTACACTCTAATAAACAATCACATATCAGTGATTTTAAATACACAATCAGACGACTATAAAATTGTTGTTGTCGTTATACTGCTTTTTGCCATAGCGTGTTAAACAGGCTGTCCAATATGTTTTGCTACTCATGCTGCTGCTATTGATGATCTTTTATATATTCGTGCCGATTCTACACGAAATTGCTGCCTGCAATACCTTAACCGGCTTTTTTTCAAAACTTGCCTACTAACTGTGAGCTTTTTTTTCATTGATTTCGTTACTCTCTTTCTCTTACTGCTATGCATGTACGTTTGACTTATTTGACGTTTGCTGATTCTTTTGTTCTTTTACTTACAAATTTGTATATTTATACAATTCTTGGATCTGTTTTTGTATGTAAGTGTGTGTATGTGTCGCTTTAATGCGTGAAATCTAACTACATAAATTTTCTACCAACCGACTGTCTTTCGATTGACTAATGTGCTTTCAAAAAAAGAGGAAAAAAAAGTCAACTAGTGGAACATTTTTTTTCCTGCAATTGTTGTAGGTGGTTGCGTCTTGTTTTTGTCTACGCTTGAGAATTATTCATTAATAAAGATGGAAATAGGTTTTAGTTAATTATGCATGTGCATATATTTATTTTTCTGTGTTACAATGCTAAAGGGAGTAGAGCAAAGTGTAACCAAATGAGATTAAGAAGCTTTTAAAGTTAGCTCATGACAAACTTAAAACATTTTTAGTAAATCAAAAATAAGGTGAGATAATAAATTCATTGATGCAAAAGTTCTCATTCATTTACATATTCTCAAACAAACTTAAGTGCTTTCATGTGAGTCATGGGTCAAAGGTCTATTATAGTTATTTGAAAAACCAAAACATTTTCTTAAGGCATAGCACGATATCTAAAAATCTACCTCCAGACTTGAATCTAATATTCAGTTGCCATAAGCGATAACAGCCTAAGTCACATGTAAGAGGAGCATAGCACTTAGGCTGTTATTGCTTTGCACACAAAATTATTTATTAAGGTTTTGATTGGATTTTGTTTATGCTTTTTCATATATAAACTTTATGGGTTCCCATCTTCCCATGAGAAATCTAATATCACCTTCATATATTTATTTCATGTGAGTAACGAACAATGCCACCAAAAGTCCATTAAAGAAATGCATTAAAGACGGACGATAAGTTATTCTTTTCCATTATTGTAATTAAATTATGCAATATTCACAATAAGATAAACATGAACTGTATATAGCCAGTGGTTTATAAAAATATAGAAATATACTCAATTTCATCTTAGTATTGTGGTAAAAGTAATGTTTTTTACAGTGAAAACGTAGTTGGAAGCCTCTTTTCTAGAAGCCCCAATTTTCACAGATAAAGATAAATTTCTATCTGGTTCACCCTAATTTATGTATATACTAGCACTTCCCGCTGCGTTGCAGCTTAATACAATATTGTAACGAATTTACTGAAATTCCTCTTATTTGCAACCTTCTACTAGCGTTCGAATTACTAAACTGTTGAACAAATAGCTCCACTATTCAATAATGCAAAATGGCCTTTATTTAAATCAAACTGATTGGTCGTGCCTCAACTGCTGCGGCTTTTATACTGTTTGGTTTCCTCGTTGGCATATTTCTAGGCGGTTATATTTCTAAAATTTACTAGTTAGTTACCAGATATAAAATTACCAGTTATAACTACGTTTATAGCTTCTCATATACGCGTGTATATGTGAGTGACACTTGCACAAATTTTTGCCTACATTTGGGGTTATCTCAGATATATGCATGTGTTTGTGCGTTGCTCTCCGCTGCTTGTATGGACATATATATAGACATATTGATTGATTTATTGATGTGCATACAAGTCACTGCTTAGTATTGGCTTAGAGATGATAGTATCCTTTAGTGTTGCTAATAGTCGTCACAATATATAAATATTTCAAAAGTAAATCTAAGATAAATCTTTTCTATCTTACGTATTCCACCTCACGATTTCTCTCTATATACCTCTTCTTTTTCTATAGCTCTACTCTAGCTCTTGCTCTCACTGTTCTTTTTTTGTTGATAAGTCACCAGCTTTACACATTGTAAGGGGGATATAGACTGTAAGCGTAAGTGTAAACAATAAACTGCAGCGTAATGTAGGGAAAATGTGGGTAAGAACGAAATCACACAGAAAATCACGGATAGGGCAGAAAAGAAAAGAAAAAGAAGCGAAAGGGCAGGAAAGAAGCGGAGAGGAAAGGAAGGAAAAGGAAATAGAAGGAGAAGTAAGAAAGAGAAAATAATAAAAAAAGAGTATTAACTTCTTGTTATAGATAACATCGGCGAGCTACTATCCATTTGGTTGTAGTTTGTTGTCGTGTTATGGGTGGGTTATAAATTTGTTACCAAAGATTCGTCGATTTGTTATCGAAAAGTTAAAAATTTCTTATCTTTAATTTATTCATTTCGTATCGAAAAGTTTCCGAAAACTTTTCGAGAATACCGATTTTTTTAAACTATTTTTTATGTATAAAAAAAATTTTATTTAGTATCGACCCTTTACCAATTTGTTATCGCTGTGTTATTATTGTGTTATCAAAAGTTATAAATTTGTTATTGGAGTGTAATCAGTTTTTATCAAAAAGTTATCGATTTGTAATGGAAAAGCTAATCTTATAAAATTATAAAACGTTTCAAGGTTCAAGGTATAAAACTTCAATAAAATAACTTTTTTAGTATCGGTTGTAACCTATAAGATCTCTTTATTATTTATTATTTTCTTATATCATTAATTGCACTTTTAATTCCCAACTTATCTTTTGCTCCTCTTTCTTTTGCTTTCCCTTTCCCTTTCATCTTCTATTCCTTTTCACTCTCCTCTTCAGCTCTTTCCACTTCTCCTTTTTCTCTCCCACTCTGCCTCCTTTATCTTATTCTATACCGTCTTCCATTTCTATTCCTGCTCCTTATCTACTCATTTTTGCACTCAGCAATATCTTACCACTCTTTCTACTTTTTAATCCCCTCAACCCTTCTCTTAACTTTTCCTATCTCCTATCTATCCTCCTCTACATTATAATTTCCCAGTGCCTGTTTATTTTCCCGCCTTTTGCTTTCCCCCTGGGAAATCCCCTTTCGCCCATTTCCCATTTCTCCTACCCCATCCTCACCTTCTTCTGCCCTATGAGTACGTGATCACTAAGTCTTATATTTTCTTAATCAACAAGACCTTTACATAAAAAAATTTAAACGTAATATACTTGCGGTTATTAGGATTAAAGAAATCATTTCGCCTGGCGTGGGGCATCTCCCGCATTGCTCGTTCATTGAGATGAGAAGTAGAATGGAAATTGACCCAAGTTCTAGCTTACCATCGCCACTT